>NC_134455.1:277721146-278023146 GCF_047948215.1 Lycorma delicatula | reverse complement strand
ATATTTAGTTAATAAAATTCTTATTCTGTAACTAAATTTAATTTAAGAATTCACATAATTTTAGTTATGATTTAATTACAGAAATGAAGATTCAATAACTGAATTTATTCATGAACAAAGGTTTTTATTGATGCTGACTTGGCTTTAATGTCAATCGATTAATACGGTATACAACAGAAGAAGAACAAAAACAGATCAGAGAAAGACTAAATTGATCTCTCTGTATAATAAGAGTACAAACCACAAACACTGATCTTCTAAAGCAATCAGTACAATAAAATTAATTCAGTGAATTTGCAATTATTAAGATAAACATTATACAAAAAAAAAATTGAAAATTTATTTAGATCACTATTTTATAATCAGAAGCCTTAAGAATGTAAGTTTCTTCAGATTTTTCTGCTGATAACCTCAGAGTTATTATGATAGCTTTCAAAGAAACCTGAAATATTTAAAAAATTAAATCCATCCATGAAATACGTAGGATCCAGTAAATCCTCATTTTGAAATTCAGATGAAATTTTTGAATTTAAAATTGCCAAATCTTGAATAAGGATTGCAAGTAATAAACTCATTTCTAAATAAGTCTAAAATTAAGTTTTTTTTCGCAATGTTTTGATTAAATAAAATCAAATCAAAACTTAAAGAAAACTTCGGTATTTTATGTATTCTTAATTACTAAAAGTATAAATCTTTCAAATCTAGGATTACTAAGATCATTTTCTGAAATAATAAAATTAAAATTAATTTCTCGAACATGGTACCGCTGATATGTTAAATAAATAATATAACAATTAATGAAATCCACCTTACCAGTACATTGATATAAACTCAAGAACTTCGGCTTACTTGAGAGCCATCATCAGGAGAAAAAATAATTGCATTAAAGTTAAAAATTTAAAAGATCACAGTTAAAATGAAAATTAGTCATGACTGTCCGATCCTACCAGTATACTGAAGGAATATATATGTACTCTAGTGGATTAAAATGAAATCGAACGGAACCATATCATTAGATAATTATTAAATTATTAATTCTTTATGTTTATATTTATTATATTTTTAAATAGTATATAGGTTTTTAAAAAAATTTTTTAATTAATTAAATTTTTATTATTTCAGTGTGTGTGATATTTCTAAAAATTAGAAATATTATAATATTTATAAGAAATATTTATGAATTTCATGAAGTTATTATGATTGTATTTATGACCGTATTCCATGTTTAGCAAAGTTGGAGTTTTCTGGTTTATTACATATAATGCTATTTATGAAATTGCACATGTGGAAAATTAGTGATTGGTCATACCCACGTATATAATGTTGCAAGATTGTGTAATCTATACAAAAATTATCTGTAAACAAATAATTTTACTAAAATAAAATATCCTACAAATACATACATAATTAAATTCAAAAATTTAATCAAGTAGTCTTAATGTGTTATTCAGGATGAAAAAACAAAAAATAAATTTAAAAAAACACAATAATTACGGGCCATATATGAAATTTTTACCAAAAATATATGAAAACAACATACCGATAAGACCATTACTAGATTTTACAAATTCACCAACATATTTTTTAAGCAAATTTTTAACTAATATATTAAAGGAATGCATTAAATTAAATAACATAATTTAAAAAATGGTTATAATATCATACATATTTTACATAATATTAACATAACAATAATAAAAATTGTATATCTTTAGAGTATTTCTTGAGATTCATCCGTAAAATATTTGGCTCCAACTCGGATTAGCAATTATATCTTTCAACTTGCTAATTACTGTCTTAAACGTCGGCATCATTAAACCCGTGCTAGGTATGAGATTCATTCGTCCTCAGTCAGGTGTGGAATTTATAAATCTGATTTAAGTCAGGAAATAACTCGTTATCTGCTACATTTACTATCTTTTCATTTTCTATCTATCTTCTGATCACAGCACCTTTCACCGTAGTCAGTTATGGTGCTATTCTATAGTTATGGAATTATACTGATTAAACTCAAAAATGATCTTCACCGAATGCACTAGGAAAACTAATCTACAGTAAAAGAATCTAATTTTCACAAGAAGAAAGAAAGAAGCAGAAATTAATAACTTTTAAAGTTAAGGGTTATGAATCACAACACTGACAAACATTGGAAGTAAAAGGTTTGTTATATTTAATAGGCAGAGAAAGTGAAAAAAATCTACCTTAAATTTCATTGTAGAAAAAAAAATCAAGCATTTATTAACCTAAATCAATTTATTTTTTGCAATGATTCCTTTAATTACAAGAAAGAAATCAACATTTTCATGAATGTTGGTTGAGATGTAGATTCAACCTACATTTTTAAAATATCTAATAAAAATAATTAATGTCTGACTAATAATAGCTTCATTATAGATTTACCACATTTTAATCGGAATCAATTATTTTTTCCAAGGAATATTAATATAGAACTTAGCTAAATTTTCGTTGTTTCTTTGTATAATATCATACTTTTATTAATATTTTTTAAAACTGTTAATGTTTTTGTTAAATTTATGTATTTTTACATGTTGTTTAATGCTACCATGCTTGATTGTAAATTAAATTCTGATTTTATTCGATTCTGAAATACTATAAATAGTAAAATGACTAGAAAAAACAAAATACGCAAGAACATTACATATTCGTTGTTAGTAAAATTTGTTAACAGAAAAAGTAAAGTCACGTGAATGATTGAAATGACGTGACAAACCACTGAAATTTTGTTTTACATGGATTATTTATTATTATATTTAACTTGTTTTTATGCATTATTATATTATATATAAAGTGTGCATACGTATTCCTTGAATAGTATGTGTGTGAAAGTTTCATTTCATAAGAAGAATGTGTAATGTTACATGATAAATGTGTCCCACTGATATGTTTAATATGTCCATAAATAGTTGTACAATTGTTGAAATAAGTTTGAAACTTGTAGATAGTTTAGATATCTTAGTATTTGACCGTTTTCCAGAATTTTTATTGTTTTTGGACATGCAATCTTTTCTGGATCATATTATTCACGTGCTGAATAGTTTTTATTTTTATTTGTTTATTAAGTGGTTATGTATGAAACAGCAAAAATTATTTGCAATGATTTTAAAAAAATATTTCTTGAATCTTCAAATAATTCGATTATTGATATGATTGTAAAAGAGAGCTGAATGTAGTATGTCTACTTGTGTTTAAGGATTGTTTTGTGTAGCAATAAAATAACTTTCAGTAGTAATATGGATTTTTGTGGGGTGAAGTTTTTGATTCTTAGTTTTATTATGTATTTTTATATATGTATCGATTTTCCATTAAGTTAACAGTTTACAGTCTTGTATGATTGAGAAATTTATGTGTTATTTAGTAGAGGATATGTTTATTTTTTAAGCGTGAAACCGAAATATAGATAATTTCTTCATTCTTCAATGGTATGTAAGTGTTTTTGTAAGTATTGTAATACAACCACTGTTTGTGTACTGGTTTATTCGCTACATTATCGGAAATCGTCACTACAGTTTTCTATTGTTGTTGGAAATCAGTTCTATAAATTAAAAACGGAAGTAAAGTAAAACTACATTTTTGTAGCTCTCCAGCATGAATAAATTTTAGTGATGACTGCTCATTTTTAATCTCACCTTGATGTAAGCAAGATTCAATGTAAAGTTTAAGGTTTAATAATAAAAAAATACTGATGAGAAAGATGTATTAAAATGTAGAAAACAAGAACTTGTCATACTTCATCAAAGATTGGTTGGTAATAATAATGCTGCTGAACATTTCTTTTACTTGTATTTTTTATAGATTTTTTCACAATTTTTTTCTGTTGTACGGTATCCTTATTGAATCCAAATGTTGTTAGAAAATCAGTTTCTAAGTAGAAAATAAGTATGCTTATCTCAAGATTGCCTCCTATATATAATACCACATCTTTATTTAGAAAATCTATCTTGATTATTCTTATGAAAATTTCGAAACTGTCTTCTTTTGATTAATAATAATTTTAATATTCTTAATTTCTGATTTTTAATAGGAGGATCCCTGTTTCTCTGTGTCCTGTTTTTATTCATCAGACAATGTGCAGATATGCCTAAAGATTAACAGGAAAATTTTTCATCTTGGATTATCATTTTCAGTATTGTACTTCACGAAGATGTTACACTTGAACTGCGGTTACAACCGTTGATTTGACGTTAGCCCCGACTGTTAATAAATTCCTAAAATATTTACGTATTTCATTTGAATTTAAGTTAAGAGTCTGTAAATGGGTGATAATTAAGCTGAAAAAATACGAACTGATCCATAGTCAACCAGTTACAATCCTTGGTTGTATCTTACGAATTTATTCTGGAACTAATAATGAATGGTGTATAAACTTCCTCGGGAATAACGCCGAATCGATATGGGTTCTTCGCTCGGAAATATTGGTGGTTAATCCTACCCGACTACATTAAACGAGTTCATTTACGTATAGTACTTGGTATTACTGCAATAATGCATTCAACATTTAGATCGTTTTAAATCTACTACTAGGTGTATTTTTCGTATGTTGATAATTTTGCAATCGAAACTTGAATCAAAGTATGTATCTTCTGTGAATATTTTTTGTTTGGATTTTTATTTAAATAACAGTTTAATATAAATCTTTCTTTACGTGTAAAAAATAATATTTTACAAACAACAATATTTACAATGTTACCAAAAAAGTGAATAGTAGCTTAAACAATCATGAATTAATCAACAATTAAATTAATTTAAAGATAATTACTGTTTTCAAGAT
Source organism: Lycorma delicatula (assembly GCF_047948215.1). Taxonomy (NCBI): domain Eukaryota; kingdom Metazoa; phylum Arthropoda; class Insecta; order Hemiptera; family Fulgoridae; genus Lycorma; species Lycorma delicatula. The sequence continues at coordinate 278,018,357 of NC_134455.1, read as the reverse complement.
TTTGGTGAATTTGATAGTAGTAAAATACAATAATAATGGATAATTACCTCCATTATGGTTAACTAAAAGTAAGTACAAAATTTTCTTTACATTAACAAAGATTTCTTTCATTTTATGATTAAGAAACAGTTGTAAAAATTAATATCAGGTATCATTATGATTTTTTTTAATGGCATTTTTTGCCGTTTACATTGTCGATTCCATTTTATTTTTCAATCATTTACCAATATCGTATATATTTTTGTAAGGTTTGTAATTAAACATCATGTAATTAAACATCTTCAACTTCAAATTAATTCAAACAAATTCAAATTAATTTTCTAATATCGAAAATGAAACATTTGAATCTTTACAATCATTTATAAGTTTTATAAATGGTGACAATGGATTTGTACTATCATTTTACATTTTTAATTGTAATAAAACAGACTAAAACTAATGAATAGATGACAAATCCCGCATATTAAAAATTTTATGTTTAAACACTTTTGTTTTTATTTATTTTTATATTATACATTCTTTGACTCATTGTAGGCAACCACTACGATTCCTCTTTTTTACACGGTTGTTACCTCATGCGGAAGTTACGAGTACGTCCGCTGGCGCCAGTCTCTTTCATATTACATACTTTTTATGGATTATAATATTTGGTTTATTCTTCTTGTGTTCGTAGCTGTACGTTTTCGTAGTGATAAAAAAGTGAACAACACATAATTAAAATTATGCATGCACTAATTAGAAAGAAAAGATACAATATTGTAAAGCTAGATTTTTTCGTGTTTATCCGTAAACAATACATTTTTATTTCATTCTGATTTTCATTTATTTATATATATTTTTATTTGCTGTCTAACGATAATAAAATACTAACATTATGTTCGTGGCAGAATTTAGCTTTCTTTCGATTTTACAATTTAATAGATGTTCTTCATTCCAGATAGGTTGCAAAAATGAATCGGAAACTTTAACATTTTTATAGGGAAATATAACTCTCCGTAATGGACTCTGTTTACAATGTTGGACAAATATATTTTCTTTTAATCGGCAATGTTACAGATGGAAAGAGTTCTTCATGATTTCCAATCTTTTAGTATTTGTTTTATGCTTTTTATTTTTCCAGCATGAGTCCAAATTAAAGATCGATTTTGAAAAAAAATAGGCAAAAATATACCCTACTTTATTAATGATTTGCGGTTTTTTTAATTTTGGTTACTGTAAGATTTATATTCTAAAAATAATAAGTAATTAACAGATTTATAGTGGTGATTTTCCCTCTATTCCCTTGGTTATAAAATTATTTGTTTACAAAAGACGCTGTTATAAGGTGGATAGTAACTAAAAATTATTAAATAGCTTATTTTTACGCTGGCTTTAAAGTACTTAGAAATCATACTTGTAAACGCTTTCAAATAATTAATCTTACCAAATTTCTGGTTTAATATTTACATTAATATATTTATTAGTTCAGGATTTGACATTATCAGGAAAATAATTTAATCCAGTATACTGTTTAAAATGCTAGGGGTAGTGGAAAATAATACAGTTTAGAACGTCATTTCTGAAATAAAGGCAGTCAATTTACTATCGAAACCGTACGATATGCAAAGTCTTCTAAAATAAGAAACTTTTATTCATATTTACTTTTTTTTATTGTACATGTAAAACCTTTTACATTCCACCTTTTGTATATACAGATTAATCTGAAGTTTAAGAATCTCATTTATGATACCAAGACTCCAACGACGTTCATGTGTTTTATTCCATAAGCCGTGATTTATTTTCATGTGTTTTATTTTTAATTAACCCACACAATTTTATTTTCTTAAATGTTTTTTATCGACTTTTCGAATAAAGGTTCGGTTTTACTTTCAGTCGTACGCTGGGATTGGGGACTGATATTGATCTTCTTTACGTTTTTAGGCATAAGGAGTACGAAAATACCTTTTACTTAAAGTATAATTTCCTTATATATATATATATATATATATATATATATATATATATATATATATATATATATATACATACAGGGTGTCCCATATAAAACGCAACCCATCAATCACTCATCCATGAAATATCAAAAGTCAAGCTTACTCCCCTACTCGTTACTGAAATGGACTGGTCTAACATCTGAACATCGAGGCGACGCAGTAGAACACTACCGATAGTAACAACAATGCAATCATTACGTTCAGTGTATTGCTAGATGAACGTGTTTTCTTTGTTGAGTCGTACTTCAGTACGAAGTCAGTGGTTGCAGTGCAAGATTTGTTTCGCCATAAGTACCCAGATAAACCAGCTCCTAACAAAACATCAGTATTAAGGTTAGTTGAAAAATTTAGAGAGACTGGTTCTGTTAATAACAAGGAACACAAAAGATCTGCGTCAGTGTTGAATACAGATGCAGTCAGTGAAATCAAAGACCGACTACTCGCCTCGCCAAATAAATCGATCAGACATTTGTCTGCTGAAATCAACTGTTCATCGGGCGACCAAATAATTACAATTACGACCTTATCGCATTCAAACGGTTCATCAACTTCTTGAGCCCGGCAAAGAAAAATGGCTACAATATTGTCAATGGTTCTGTCGATTTCTGCATGAGGGAATTAATGTTATGGATTCGTTATTTTTCACAGATGAAGCACGGTTTCATTTGGATAGCTACGTAAATAGTCAAAACAGTAGAATTTGGAGTGCTGAAAATCCCCACGTTTATCACGAAAAACAATTACACCTGCAGAAGTTGGGCGTGTGGTGCGCGATATCGCGGAAGAAAATAATCGGTCCTATTTTTTTCGAGTACACCATTAATGCAGAACGATATCAGAATATTTTATTTCAGTTCATTGCACTCTTGGAAGAGGAAGACAGACACTGCTGGCTACAACATGACGATGCGACATCGCAATACGCAGGTTCAACTTCTGATTTCGTTGAGGAATTCTTTGGTAATCGTGTTATCGGTCGAGGCTTGTGGCCACCAAGATCTCCAGATTTGAGTGCGTCGGATTTTTTTCTATGGGGTTACCTCAAAGAAAAAGCCTACAGCAACAAACCACGAACACTTGAACAATTGAAAGTCAATATTGAACAAGGTGTATTAAATATCCAGCCACAAACTTTGAAAAAAGTTGCAAGAAACGCTGTAAAAAGAATTGAAGCTTGTATTCAAGAAGATGGCGGCCACTTCCAAAATTTACTCTAAATGTAAGGTAATGGATGGTAATAATAAAAATTACATATACATGTACACATGCCTTTTTATTATTTCAATACCTACCAATATAAGGTTGGGTTGCGTTTTATATGGGACACCCTGTATATATATATACATATATATAGGCCACTATTTAAAATTTGAGGCTCAAAATTCTCCGAAACTATTACACAAATTTCATTGAAATTTATATCCTAAATAGTAATGATTCTGAAATTGTGCACGTTAAAAATTGATGAAAATTGGTTAAGTTTTTTCTGTGTTACGCTCAATTTAAAGTCAACAATAGATAACATAACTTCAGTTTGAGATATTTTTTCTGTCGAATGTTGAGATTAGGGGGAGAAAATGATTTTTCATAATGTTTCATTGTATGAAGATAATGAAAATACCATTCATGTATAAACTTTTCTGGCTCGATAATCTCAAAAATAACATTCATATATAAAATTTTGTGACTTGAAAATTTCCAAAATTACTAGATCAATTTCATTGAAATTTAGGTAGCCTCTGTATTGTATCTAAAGTTCTACACGTACAAATTTGATGAACATTGATCTGAAGGTTGGTTGACTTCTCTGAAGAAACTTCAGTACAGCACGTATGGCGTCGACCTTTTCTTGACTCAGTTATTTGCCGTCTTGAAGTTAGTGTTATCTTATATCCTAAAGTGTTTCTATTGCTGTTTTTATTGGTTTTTGTACTCCAAAAATATTCTTTGACTGTCTCTCACATCAGGTTTGATAAGCTGTAGTAAATTTTCTGTAAAAGATTCTTTTTCCATTTTTTTTTGTTTATTTCCATTCTAAATAGTTTTAAATGCCGGTATATAGAAATAGCATTTATAATACAACGTCAATTAGAGTATAAGAAACAGAAAATTGCATCCTTTGAGTTCGCCTTTTTGTCGTGTACTTCTTACAATTTTATCAATTGAATCCACAGCGCCATTCGTAGAATTGTTAAATAGGTTTATGTCAGACTTCATTTTTTCTTCACTAAACACATTATCATTAATATTTTGAATATACAAGAAGAGGTTTTTTTAAAATTTTTTTTTGTTATTTATGACTGTAAAGTCAAAGGAGGCCAAATTACATTCTGGATTTGTGAATGAACTACTTGTTTGACTTCATTCTTCCTACCATTGTTCGATTATGTTTTTTGTAGAGCTGTTCAGGTAAAGGGGCAAATATATAAAACCGATCAATATTTACATTTTTTCCTGACAGTGATACAAGAAACCAAAGGATTTGCTATGGTTATTGTATCGGAAGTTATACTCGGCCTTTTCCAAAATAGATATCATATTCTGTATAAAGGGTTGATCACAAACTGCTAACAGTCTAATTGGAATACCGTAATTCCAGGTGCTTCTTTTAAAAATACTTTAAACAGACATCAACTTCTAGCCAGGGGCAACATTTCATCGATACTGTATTTACTGATGGTGTATAATGTTGGGAAAGCTCATTATTGACAAGTTCAAAGAATTTTCTTCTTAGAGAAAATTTTTTACACTGTCCGCTAATCTATCTCGTTTGTTTATCATCAAATCGTATGATTTGATCTATTCAAATCGTTTAGTTTAATCTATTAGCATTATTTGCTCCAAATAAAATAAGTATTACTAAAAGTGCAAATTTAGTCTTATCTCTAGTTTCGTCTAAATTTCGTAAAACTGCCCCTTCATTCGAATGTTTCTCAACTAGTGATAATGCATTTTCTGGAAAAAGATCTTCAAAAGACTCATAAATACTAGTTACTCTACTTGTGACCTTCTGGTTTTTCACGAAATATAGTTTCTATGGTTATACTAGTAACCCTAACATTTTAAGTAAAAAAAGGTTATGTTTGTTTCACCTATGGTTATATATTACAAAGAAAATATTGTTTTTAAAATATTTTCTTTTAATGATAATAATTTGGGTTACTGATAGACCAAGAGCGGTTAAAAAGTATCCACTACATAATTTCTGCTACGAAAATTGGACTCCTCGGCAAAGATATTAAACGAGAAGTTATAGAAACGAGAAGATATTATACAAGTATCTATTCGTAACCTAACTTATTTATCTGTTACTTTTACATTTATAGGTTTATTTTTTTTAATTTACTTTATGACAAAGATTGCATTTTAATGCATATACATAAACCATATGAAAATCATTGTTGTATTATATATTTAATATTACAATATTAAATTAATATATAACTACTTTTTTCTCCTTATATGGGCATCGACTTTCATTTAGTAGATGTTATGCCATATTTTTTACGGCAAGTGAAATTTATGGGCTAAAGCAAGACTATAGTTTTACGATAAGTTAACTCCTGGTTTAAATAAATTTATATAATAAATGTGTTTTATATTTTAGAGAAGAAAATTAATTAATACAGAAATTCAAAACACATAAGCATAAAAAATTAAAACTTTCAGTAACTGTTCTCTTTCTAAAGAGTAGGGCACTTGATCTTAATTTATGTTTTTGACTGACTTGGTTGAAGACTATTTACAAGGTTTATTTGTTTACCCTGTTTTATTTTCATTAAAACTGCCATTCAGTCATCTTTTCTATCGTTCAGTAACCGGCCAATGTAATTTATGGTGGCATTAAATCTAAAATCATAATGAACCACTGCAACTATGTTTACGATTTAAAAGAATTGGTAGCAAAAAAAATAATTAGGAAAATAATTATATTTCTCTCAGAGCATTCTGACAAAATTATTTACACTTTGTATAAATTCAGCTTTAATTCAAGCATAGAATGCAATCAGTTGATTTTCTTTTCTTTTATTTTCAAGTTTCAGGACTTACACATTGATATTTGCACAAATATTTGCAGTTTCTTACAAGTGAAATGGTTTGTGTGGATTTCTGGCTCCAAAATATATACAAATACTAAAATTCTAATCAAGTCTAATCAAAATCAAATCTAATCTAAAATTTCTATGAAAAATAGTTTGGAAAAGAGGATGTGTAACCCAAAGTGAGAAAATCTCTGATTATGACTCAGGACAACGTTATCCTAACCCCTACCATTATATTGATTTTAGATTACATGGACTTTAAATGTGCAAACTGAATGACTCCCAAAGTATTAGGAATAACAGTATCTGATAATTTTGTGATGATATAAAATGAGGGGATTTATTATTCGTAATGTTAAATATTATGTACGTAAGAAATTATAAATGAAATTATAGACAACATAAGAAATTATAGACAAGTTTCGGTTAAAATCACTCAATATTTAAACTCAACTTAAATATTAAAACTAACTAAACTTATATTTAAAATTAGTTATATTAATAGAAAACCCGTATTGATTTAGCTATGTAATTCAGAGAACCAACAAACACGTCTCTAAAGTATATTTTGGTATATTAAAATTAATGTGACCGTGGAAACGATTTACAGTCTAATGTTTAGCATAAAACAAAAAAATACACAAAACAAAAATAAAATGAGTAAGTTTCACAGAAAAATAATTAAAGTAATTACAGAAAAAGTTGTTAATAAACCTGGAAATATATTTGAACGGTTTTTGGATAATTAAAATTTTTTTCATTGATTAAAGGAAAATCTGTACTGAATTATAATTTTTCTTTTTTAATTTTTTTTTTTTGTTAAAGTCAATTGATTAGGTTTTAAGCCAGTCTGCTGAATTTAAAGTTAAATTCAGCAGACTGTGGTTTAGAAGTAATGGTTTAGACCACGTGTTTTTGAATTTGGTGGTTTTAACCTGATGTGAAACAGGAAAGTGAAACAAATTTTTATTACCACAACCAAATACTGTTCAGAAATAGGAAATTCACCTTCTGTCATGAAATAATTTGTGTTGGAAAATACGTGGTAATTGTACGGTAGGAAAACTCTTCTTCATATTTACAAAAAAAAAAAAATAAATAAATAAATTCAATGTAATTTCATATGTATGCGCGAAGGGGTTTTTATTAGAATGAAGAATGGCGCAGTGAGCGGGTAAACATAAAAATTATTATTAAAATTCGTTTTATTAAACACTTCTATCTGTTATTGTTTTTCTTTTTTGAGAACTTATTTTACTGAATAAGACTTCAATATAAATGTGGAGTATATGATTTAGGTACGAAACTGATGGATAGCATTCAGTCTCCTTTTCCAGCTTCCGTTAAATTTTCATTAAGAAAAAAAAATTACTGACTATTGATAGTTCAGTGCTTGCCTAATCACTCAGAGTTAATTCACGGCTAGTACAGACAGCGTAGTTATACAGCTACGGATGGAGATACTCAGAGGTAGAATATATTATTTCAATGAGAGATCATCTGCGATACATCATAATTCGAAAAGAATCATATACAGTAAGCAGACTTGATAAATTTATACTTCTATGTGTTCCTTTGAGGGCACAGAACCGAAAACAAAGAACAGATCAGTATATTTTCTCTGTCCAGTTCTGGTTCTTGAAATAATATCTTAAGCAGAAAAAAAGGAAGAATTATGATTATAACTACGAGCATACACTTCTACTAATCGAAAAAATAAAGTTAAATATTCATTTGTATTACGTTGTTGAAAAAATTTATAAAAATTAAACCAATACGGTGGGAGTATTTCAGAAAGTAATATTATGGGTTTGCAGCTTTTTATTTTTTTTATTAACATTTTACAGTATTACGCCTTTTGAGTAACAGCAACTCTGTTAAGAGCCGATTTGGACATTTCTTTCTTACTTTCAGTAGTTTTAATCTGCACTTTCATTAATTAACCATAAGTCTCGTTTTTAATAACCTTCTTTTATACTCTTCTACAGCACAGAATGAGACTCTTACATTTCTACTGTAAAATTGAATCAAAGAATGTAAATGGTTATAAAACTATTTTATTTATACTCTTCAAAACATTTTACAGTATTACGCCTTTTGAGTAACAGCAACTCTGTTAAGAGCCGATTTGGACATTTCTTTCTTACTTTCAGTAGTTTTAATCTGCACTTTCATTAATTAACCTTAAGTCTCGTTTTTAATAACCTTCTTTTATACTCTTCTACAGCACAGAATGAGACTCTTACATTTCTACTGTAAAATTGAATCAAAGAATGTAAATGGTTATAAAACTATTTTATTTATACTCTTCAAAAAAAAAGTGTGTTTTATTGTATTAGTTATCCTTTGCGCTTGTATTTGGAAATACCTTTCAGAAATTATTTTATGCACATCAAAATTATTCACATCGATTCTATCGATTTTGAATCTGTAATAAATTTGATTGATGGTGTAATGGTTTAAGTTATTTATAACTCGTTAAAATTATTTAAACACAATGGATTTCGAATCCGTTTATATTTTGCATATTTTTGTTCTCGTTTATTTTAAAATGTAAGTAAAAAACACGGATGTTATTTTTTATTAATTGGTAATAGAAATAATTGAAATATTCAATTATTCTTTATCTATCAAATTAATTTTCATAACCGAATATCAAATTCCATATATCATTATTCAAAAATCAATCAGTGTTTACATCTCCAGCAGTTACGAAAAGAAAATAACGCTTAAAGCATGATCACGACATAAATACGATAATAAATTCTACTTAAAAAATACATAACGAAAGTAAAAAATTATTAGATTTAATTACAATTACTGTATAAATATTTAATATTTTACGAGTATATTATTTTTCTTAATGAAAATTTAACGGAATCTGGAATATATAATAAACATATATATAAATCATACAAACATAAGAATTAGTTCTGGAATATAAATCTGAAAATTACCTGTCAATAATATTTAAAAAAAAAAATCTTTTCTGGCTGTCAATTTACATTATTGTCCGCATGGGAAATTCAGTTTTCAGTGTCAGTGACTGCAAAGAAACTTGTACAACAGTGATTTTTGTTTTTTTTACACCGAAATTTCCTCATTATCTCATAATAAATAATATTTCTTTTTAAAATCAATTTACAAAGATCTTTGAAATAAATGTCGGAATAATTTATATTGCAAAAAAATTAGAAACCACACAGATATTTCAGTGAATAATTATTGTCAGTTGTTTTTACTGGTATACAGTACTAAAAGAATGGGGTCGAAGTTCAATGAAGTATAAAAATATTATAACTGGATTTAACAACAATGAAACCGTCATCTTGGTTAAGTTTAAAAATGATAGTAATTATTTTGGACCTTGATTAATGTGAAACTGTAAAACTTACTGTTGATCAAAGTATATCTTTAAGAGAGTATAATTTTAAAAAGTAATAAAAAAATAAAGAACTAACATCAGATGTATTCATCACCGTCTTACTTCAAAGAGATAAAGGTTCTAAATTACTGCAAACTAAGAAATAAATGATTAACGTCTTGTGTACTATTCACCAAATAAATCATTGTAGTAATATGTATATATATGTTATATTTAATATAATTTAATTTTTTACAAACAAAAAAAAAAATATTTTATCACATAAAAGTATTTAAAATTATTTATATTCATACCTTATTTGCCAAAAATATAATTTTAACATAATCTTTTGAAAATATGAAAGTCATTAATACAGATACAATGATATTTAATGTTATTTATAATTCTGTAAGGTTTGCAATAATGGATTGCAATTCAAAGGGAAATATTTTTAAGAGTCAGTTAGTTTGCAACTCATTTGGTAGATGTTGCAGTAAAAGAATCAAGATGCATGTTTTCTTCTAAATGAAATACAAACTTTTGACAGACCTTTATTTAGTCTTCATGTAAATCGTATAATCCCATGTACACATGTACACAATCCCATGTATTTGTGATGTAAAAAACGGATAAGTTGAGCACTTATCTCTACATGTGCTTATTTTTTCCAGAAGCCAATTTTGAATGGTATTTCAATTTATCCACACTTGCATGGAAGAAAGTGGTAGATACGGGTAAAAAACAAGTCCAATCTATTTTAGGAAAATTATTCCATTTCTAAAATCTTTCAGAAAAATTGATTCTTGCATTAATTCCTCTCTTACCAATCGAGTTACCTGCCAAATTTGCTGTAGGTTAGGAACGGTTTCTCATTACGTCTCTTGGATATATGTTACTCTTACTTTGAAAGGCCTTAATGTTATTTCCCCTATTCTTCCAAACATTTCGCATCAAATGCTCTTCATGAAAATTTTTAAATTTTGCAATGCAGTCATACTTCATACACCCCTAGCTTATTTATTTTTACCTGCTCAGCGCAATATTACTAGTTATCCGGAGTAGCTGCGATAAGACTTACCTGTCAAGGGAATTTACTATGTCATGTGCACCCGCTAGGCGCTGATTATTGTACTGAAATTACGTGAATAGCGTATACAGTGCCAGTTCTCAGGTCGGTAAGTTTTTACTTATGCGTCTCAATTGAAGATATGTGCTGCGGCAAGGCGATAATCCATATTTTACATTGTTCTGATTCAGCAAAATCAATGAGAAAATGAATAAACGAGTTATTCTCATCCTCTCCATTAGGATACCTGTCCTATATTAACTGATTTACGAATCAAGTTGAACAACTGGAGTTTAAACTTAAATATTCTTGATTGTCCTAAAAGGGTTGAAACTAAGAAACAAACTGACTAAATAGGTTCTTCTCACTTTCTATTCACTGTTGAGAGCTAACATGTACACATATGTAGTACATGTGCATGTATTTTTAAATACAGTTTTATTCACAAACGTAAGCTATTTGCTCCGGCCTCCGTAGCGTGAGCGGTAGCGCCTCGGCCTCTCATATGGTGGTCCCGGGTTCGAATCCCGGTCAGCCTATGAAATTTTCACACGCTACAAATCATTCATCTTATCCTCTGAAGCAATACCTTCCGATGGTTCCGGATGTTAAGAAAAAACAAAAGAAATAAATGAAATCTCAATATTATGATTTGTTCTAAATATTTAACCTAAATAATTAAAGTTATTTAGTAATTTCGAATGGTTTAAGGATAAAAAATTGCATCATTGTTATTTATTACGATTTTGTCTCATACACAATTCATAATTTACCGTTTTAGATGTAGATTTTATACATTTTTATTTATTTTAAATTCTAATGACTTCTTTTATTGACTACTAATGATGACTTCTTTTATTTAACTAACCATATAAATCTCTCTTTGCCTTAAAGAAATGATTAAGTGGAATTTGAGAACAGAATTTAGAAATAGTTGATTTTTTAGATAAACAAAACTCGTTTCCTCCAATACCAATCATTAATTATTAGCCATATATAAAAAAATAAAAAAAAAAACGTATAATTTCCGTTTAATTTTCACAATTATCATAATAGATTAAATATCTTATCTATTCTATTTTAAAACATAAATTTAAAAAATGATAATTAGTAGGTAAAATTACTTCAATAAAATACTAAGAGCTTAGGTTTTAAAACCATTTGAAATACGGGTAGAATAGAAAATATAACTTATTTCGGTCGGTAACGAAATGTTTCAATTTTTTGGTTAGATTCATAATGATAAACAAAGAGAGTGGATTATGTAGAGAAATATATATATATATATTTTTTTTAACAAAGCCTCAGCTGAGAATTAATTTTATCTTATTTCTACCACAAAGAGCACATACATTTAGCAAATTTTTAATTTCTTCCACGCTTTGTAGGTTGTATAATTAAAATGTATGGGTATGTTTTTGTTTGTTATTAATGCCGTATAGCGCTAAACTATTCAGAAAATTCTGATTATATTAATGAATCGACGAAGAATTCTATAAATAATCCTTAAAATTAAAAATAAACCTAGGAAACGTAGACAAATGCATGTGAAAGAAGTTAAGGAAATAAAGTAAAATTTGAATTGCAACTTAAGAATGCTACATAATTGATATAAACAAATTTATATAAGCAGTACGTGATACTGTATTAAGTAGATACAAAAAAACTATAAAGCAAAATAAGAAAAACTTCCAAAGAAATCAAATCAATTTTATTTTTTATTTTTTTTTATTTTAAATCAAATCAATCTTTTATGGGAATGAGCAAATTATTCATTTTATTTTTTAAATCACGAAAATTAAACTCTTGATCAAATTTTAAAATATGATGTGTTAACTTTTTTTTGGAATAAAGAGTACATATTAAAGAGTACATTAATATATAAAGAATATACATTATATTCTATTTCTCTTGAGTGATAGAGTTCATTTCAACGGGAAATTCAGATGTTTACTTTTAAAACATTTAACCATCACCATCAGATACAAGTTGTGCCTAGTTGATAGGAGTTACCGTCAAGAGAGCTAAGACTTCGACTGTTCATCTCTTCATCCTTTCCAGCCTCCCGATCTACCCTTCGAACGTAGTCGGATGTCGGCTGAATGATTGATGTGATCCCTAATCAACAGCCTCCTGTTTAATTATTAAACACCTTACTTTAGTAAATTGTGAAATAGTATGAGACAACCTCGGTTCAATTCCTGTAATCTATTCTTAATTTTATTATAAATACATTTATATTTTTATTACTCAAAAGTTTTGTATTAGTTTTTACTGTTTAGATTGGTTTTTAACTCATTCCAAATGCACTTAAAAATTTTACTATTTCACCTACATATTATGTACTTTTTACTACACTGAAAAATAATTTAAATATTAAATGAAAATTATGTGTTTTTTTTTTTCAAAATGGTAAGTAATATTATGAAATGCATAACACTTAATAAATGCATTATAATAATAATATAATTATAATTATTATTATTATTATTGTGCAACAGTAATGAGGTTTTCCCACTCTCCAACAATCACAAATATGACAAGTTTTACTAGAGTATCACTTCACTCCATTAATATTATTTGAGTAAGAATGAAATTACATTTCATTTATGTGATAAAAATAAATATGTTCAAAAGCTTATTTTGTATCTAAAAAAGAAAGATTTTATTGCTTTCATTATGTTTTGATATAATCATTAAAAAACGAAAGAAATCAAATCTGAACATTCTATTAAAAGAAAAATGAATAAAAAAAAATTAACTGTTAGAGTGGCCAGTTTAATATTCTTTATACTGTATATTTTTCTCTTAAAATAGATACACAGTAATATTATCAGAAAAATATCAGTGAATGAAAAAATATTGAAAAAAACAAGATAAATTGCAAATTAGAAAACGTTAAAAACTAAATGATTGTACAACACGAATACAGATTTTTCCAATAAACTGAAAAATTCATAAGAAGTAAAAATATTTCTTATTTATGTCGTTAACAAATATACCTCACATAGATTGTATAATATTAACATTATTAAAAGAAGTCATGTAAAAAGATAACTTCGTTAAGAGAACTATAAAAATAAAACTGTTAAAAATTCTATTAATTACTAGGTACATTTCAGAATAAAAGAAGAATTAAGTTTCAATAAGCAATAAGTTTTATAAAATTAAAAGATAAAGTTTAGAAGTAAAAGTTACGTTTTTTCTGTCCTATATTTTACTCCTAAATTTTAGTTAAAAATGAGTGGAAGATTTAAGTGTGGATCTTTTAGGCATTTGTCACCGTGTTCACTACAATTTTGAGTTTGTCTCTGCTCCTAAAACCTTAGAAGAATGGTATATGTGCAGAAAAAACAATCGCGCTCGCATATTTCAGGTAAACTGAAAGACAAGAAAGAGGGTGCAGTAATGCTGTCAAGAGCAAGATACTACTGGTACTAGCTATCTAATGCGCAAGCATTAGGAGCTTAGTTTGCGGTCGGCGGGTCGGCAATGTGCTCCTATTGGAAAAGGACAGTGATAGATGGATTGCAAAAGCCACCCTGCAAGTTATCGTATCGGAAATTGTCCTATTTATATGGTGGTAGTTTCCGTTCACCCTCGGACTGCAGATAAGAGGAAAAAAAGAAAACATTTGCTTATCTTCTCGGCAAGGATTTCCTATTATTGCCAATAAATAAACCGATTCCTGACACCTGCGTTTCAAAGTACTCGATTAAACAACTGGATATATCACGACTACCGATGAAAACATTATCCACATCATAATATTGACTATATATTTTTTTTATAAGCAGATATTTATTCGATGTAGGTTACATTTATTCCTCGATAATTAAGAAATATAGCTAGCATCTTAATTAACTATAAGACAACAAAAGATAAATAAATAGTAAACTCTGTAAACAACAATGCATATCTTTTTCCACAAATATAAATTTCAGCTTTAATTTTATTAAGGAAGTAAATCTGAAATAACAATTAAAAAGTAAAAATAAAACTCGAATAAAAATTCAAATAATATACTACTATAACTATACTACTTTAAGAAAGAAATAAAAACTGAAAGAAAGCAAGTATAACAAAGCGAATGAGATTCATCCTTTTGAATTTTTAATCATGATGAAGATAAAATAGGGATTACAATCTTGATAAGATATAAAATAGTATCGTTTCTAATAAAGTGGTTAGAAAACTGTTCTGAAAAATCACAGTTTTATAATTTTTCCGTATTTTATTTGTACTAATCTTGTTGAGTTGGAGACTAATATTGATAATATACTAGACATTTCGGCTTAATTAGCGTGTAAGGAAAGTTGAAACGTAGGTTTTTTTCTAACATTTGATATTAATTTTCAGCAAGCCAACTGCTTACATGTTTTTAAAACCAGATTTGTAATTAATTCCAGACAGTTCACTAAATGATATGCTTGCTGTAAAACATTCATCATCCTCATTGATATCGACCGTAAAATCTATTTGTTTCCAGATTAACTAAAATCCAACTGTGATCCTAAGATAATATTTAAGTACTTTTTTCATAAGAAGCAATTTTTGTCGAACTTTCAATGTCGTATATTTTTGGCTATATCAAAATCATTTCACAGGAGAACCAAGAGTTATGGTTCAATTTACTGTATAATCTCATGAAGACTTTTGATGTCTCATATCAACTTTTCTGCCACCTTCAAGAAATTTACAGCCCGTATTCTGATATTTCAATGTTTCTATTTCAGTTTTTTAAGGAAAAAACAATTTTAAATAGCTGGTACATTTTCCACAAATATATTGTTAAATAAATAATTAATTGATTATTATTTTTTAATAATGAGGTTTATATGTTTTAATGTTGTATTTTATTTCTTTAATTTGAATTTTTTTTAAGTATTATTGTAAAATATGCTGTTAACTGAAGTTTCAGCTTTTATAATCTTGCCTTCGTAAATGGAAAGTTAAGCATAGAAAATTTTCATTAAAAACATTCGAAAATAATATTCATATTGTCAGTCATGCATTCTTGTAATAAACATTGTAATCGCTTTGTTATAGGTGACCATAATTTTTCTGTAATAACTAAATAAGTATTTTAGTATTTCTGGGTTGCCGGTTTTCCAAATTACAATACGAGTAATGGAATACTGCTATTTATTTTTTCCTTGTTTTGTTTATTATTATTTATCTAAAAATATTTTTAGAAAAATTATTTCTTTTTCATCAGCAAATAAATTCTAATATTTATTTAAAAAATGCAAAATCACGAAAATACAGGATAGTTTTCTTAAATAATTTTTAATCTCAAATTGTATTCGTATAATAATATTTTTCTTAATATAGTGCCGAGTTCGTCTACTTTAACTGATGGATTAAAAAAGTTAT
The DNA here is from genome assembly GCF_047948215.1 of Lycorma delicatula. Lineage (NCBI taxonomy): Eukaryota > Metazoa > Arthropoda > Insecta > Hemiptera > Fulgoridae > Lycorma > Lycorma delicatula. The sequence continues at coordinate 278,002,517 of NC_134455.1, read as the reverse complement.
AACTTATGATAAACCTGAAAATTTCTACCTGACTTTTCCTGAATGTAGTTTTTAATGTAGATATTGAATTTAATGACAAGTGAACTCGTTGACGTTTAAAATTTAATATAATTTCATAATTAAACTATAGAATGTATTCTTTTATAAATGAAATATTTTTTGAATTTACAAGCTATTCTAATACTCTTTAAGAATAATTTAATTGTTATAGATTTATGAGACTGTAGAACGCGTTATATCGGCTAATGTAATTTTCCAAAGAAGAGCAGCTATAATTCGTTTCATTAAGTTATAAGATGATTTCCTATTAGAGTTCCTTAATAAGTTCTCAGCTTGAACAAAGACTCCTCTCTATTGTCCTCCCGTAATACTTCGTAGCCAAACACTATATTAAAGAGGTAAAACTGGATTGTAGTAATTCTTTATGAATCTGTTAACATGTTATCTCCGCGTGCTTCCTCATCCCTATTTACAAATCTTTGTGTCACGAACACAACTCAAAATAATGTACTATCGTATTAAAAATAATTTTCACTACTCTACGAAGGCCTATGTAGTTTTCACTTTGCAATGTACTGTAAAATATATATATTGCACTAACATGCAATTTCTGTAATGGAGAAGGTTAAAATTAAATAAATAATTAATTTATCGGTTAATAATTTTATCATCTATTTTAATAGAAAATCAGTTTCTCCATTGCTCACCTAAATATATAAATTTTTATAAAATATTACAGGCATATTTAAATACATAGGATTTTTAATTATACTTCAGTATGTAAAGAGATTGAAAAACTTTTTCAAGTAATTTCTTTTAGAATTAAAAGGCTGAGAAATCGTTAGTTTCTATTCGAAGAACAAAACTTTCGTGTCGCTTTGATACGGCAGGAAAAGTATGAAACGGAAGGCTTACAGCTTAATACTTATTTAAATTATACCGTCGTAAACTGTTTATAAACCTAAAAGATAATTGTAACTTAAGTACTACAGATTTGTTTCTAAAATATAGCTGGTTGAGCAATACAGTTGATAGTTATCGTATGAAATAATTTGTAGATACATTTAGATTTAATTAAAAATCAGGAATTATCAGTTAGACATTCCCTTTATGGAACTCTTGAAATATTTGATACTGTTATGTATTTAGTGCAAACGGTTGGGTTATGAGAAGTACATAAGTCTAATTAAAAATATGTACTTTGATTATTACTTCAATACTAATACAACATCCATTATTTCACTAAGAAACTACTAGCTCGTATTTACCACGGCCTGAAAATATTTTAAAAAAATTATAATTTGAAGATTAGTAATCTTCAACCATCCACTCCTGATGAAATAAATTATCCAAGTACCTTTAAGAGTTTGTATGACGTATTACAAAACATGTCTTATTTGTAGTACATGCGCAGCGTTATCTACAGCGTAAATAAAACGTAAAGATGTATATTACAATCGCTAATTTATTGGTTAAGGAAAAACTAGAAACTAATAGCTTTCCAGAAAAAAATAAAACAGCTAATGATAACAGTATCACTTCTACGGAAAAGTGATCGCTTGTCAAATTAATAAAGGTTATTTGTACCAAAGACTGGCTCCATCGTATTCACCTTTTTCTCGTACACTGAAACCTCGATGAATTTTCATTTACAAACATTCTTCATCTTAGAAAATGAAAAGAAATTCTTGATAGAAAAACAAATGTCATGATTAGAAACAGTTAGTACAGAATTTTGAGCAGCAGTCGAAAAGTGATTCCTTAGATAACTGTGACTGATTTATATATATTTTTTTATTTTATTCGTGTTTTTTTTTTTTTTTAAACAAAGTAACTTGTAAAATGGTGATAAGATTTTAAGTAGATCTAGATTTTCAATTGATTGATGAAATGCCTTACCAGGCATAATTTTCACATATTTTACAAATAAATTTCAAGCAGGATAGGCAATATAAAATAGTAAAATTATATAGTAGGGAAAAAAATGTTTAGCATTACTAATTCCGAGTAAGTTTAGAAATGGGAAAAAACACTAACTGCCAGAATTGTTTAACTTACGAAAAACAGTACGAGTAGTATAAAATGAAATTTAAAAAAAAATGTACCTTTAAAAATTTGAGAAAGCAAATATTGCGTAAAATAATCTTATATAGTGTGAGGTTAAACTTCCATTATTTTTGTTTAAGAAATATATTTTTAGATTTTCTGTTTTTTTTTTTTTACAACAATTTGTATCACATAATTATTTAAAACCTAATAGAAGGAAATTTTACTACTAAAAACTTTCATACTCTTACGCCTACTATTTTTACTATATATTTGTGCTTACTTTTATACCGTTATATATCTACGAAACTGTTTGTAATGCAGCAAAACATAGTTTCAATTTTTTTTGTATATAGGGCGAGATTCGTAAAATGAAATAGAAAAAAACGATTGTTCTAATTAATGCAATACTTGTGAAATTCACCTATTAAATTAATAGAAGTACCTATAAGTGTAATGGGTAACCTCTGTATTTTTAAATATATTACTTCCAACCTTTTTTCAGAAGAAAATGATTGAAGCGGGGATTAGATGGTGATGAAAACAAAACTGATTTTTTTTTGCTTTAGTCGTTTGACTGGTTTGATGCAACCCTTCAAGATTCCGTATCTAGTGCTAGTCGTTTCATTTCGGTATACTCCCTACATCCTACATCCCTAAAATTTTATTTTACATATTCAAAATGTTGCCTGGCTGAACAATTTCTCCCTGCTACCTTTCCCTGCAATATTAAAGCAACTATTCCAGGATGCCTTAATATATGGCCAGTAAGTCTACCTCTTTTTTTAACCACATTTTTCCTAATGCTTCTTTCTTCATCAATTTGCGGAAACACATCTTCATTTGTCACTTTATCCACCCATCTGATTTTCAACATTGCACCACATTTCAAAAGATTCTAATATTTTCTTCTCTGATACTGCGATTGTGCAAGTTTCATTTCCATATAAAGCTACGCTCCAAACATGTACTCTCAAAAATGTTTTCCTGACTTTAAATTAATTGTTGATGTAAACAAATTATATTTTTGAATGAAGGGTCATTTCGCCTGTGCTATTCGGCTTTTTATATAGCTCCTGCATCCATCTTTAGTAATTCTTTAGTAATTTTCCAATCTTTAGTAATTCGACTTCCCAAATAACAACACTCTTCTACCTCCATAATCTTTTCTCTTCGTATTTTTACATTCAGTGGTTCATCTTCGTTATTTACATTATTACATTGGTATTGTTCCTGTTTATTTTCATGCGGTAATTCTTGCGCAGGACTTCATCCATGCCGTTCATTGTTCCTTCTAAATCTTTTGTATTCTCAGCCATTATTCCTAAGTCATCACCAAATCGTAGCATCTATATCGTTTCACCTTGTACTGTTACTCCGGAGCGAAATTGGTCTTTAACATCATTAACTGCTAGTTCTACGTAAAGATTAAAAAGTAACGGGGATAGGGAACATCCTTGTTGGACTTCCATTTTTATTACGCCTTCTTTCTTATGTTCTTCAATTATTATTGTATGCTGTTTAGTTCCTGTAAATGTTAGCAATTGTTCTTCTATCTCTGCATTTGAACCCTAATTTTTTTTAAACGCTGAGTTTTTATTCTAGTCTCTGTTATCGAATGTCTTTTCTATGTCTATAAATGCAAAGTATGCTGGTTTGTTTTTCTTTAATCTTCCTTCTACTATTAATATGAGGGATAAAATTGTTTCCCTTGTCCCTACCCTTTTCCTGAAACCAAATTGGTCTTCTCCTAACACTTCTTCCACTCTCCTCTCAATTCTTCTGTACAGAATTGTAGTTAAGATTTTTTATGCATGACTAGTTAAGCTAATTGTTCTGCATTCTTCACATTTATCTGTTTCTGCTTTCTTTAGTATCATGACTACACTCTCTTTGAAGTCTGACGGTACTTTCCCTTTTTCGTAAATATTACACACCAGTTTTATAGTTTATCTTTTGCTTCCTCACCCGCGCTGCGCAGTAATTCTGCCGTATCTAGTCTATTCCAGGAGCCTTTCTGCCATTCAAATCTTTTAATGCTCGCTTAAATTCAGATCTCACTATTGCAAAACTGTTAAAAAATGATAAATAAATGTCATACATTCACAGTTTAAGTTATAACAGCTTGAACAAATTGTTTATTTATTTATGTTTTGTTAAATTTATTTATTATTTGAGTTGCAAAAGATATATAAATTATAATTACATAATAGACTTAAGAAACCTATAAGAAATTTACTTCTTGGTACTTTCTTGGCAAGTGTAATCAGCTAAAATTAAGATTTCTATTATAGAAAGAGTTGAGCGTTCACAAGTTTATCATCAGTAAACCTTTTATGTAAATTTTTCTGGCTAGGGAGTTAGTTAATATCACACTGATTGATAAAAAAATTATCAAAATAATTTGACAAACAATTAAACAAATATTGTTAGTTTTACAAAATGAACAGTCAACAGGAAATTATTAAAAAAACAAAAGTTTTTTAACCTAGTGAATGAAAATATTTATGAGCATTAAAAAAAATCTTCGTAAGATAAAAATTTACAATTTCAATTTATTTAAAAATGTAAAAAATTGAAAACCGTATATAAAGTTAAAGATATTCATTATTTTGTGTGCATAATAAATAAATAAAGTAAGTTCCCAAAAAAATAAGGAACTAACATATAATTTTAAATTAAAACAAAAGAATCAAAATATCTACAAACTATTCATAATAGATGTAAATTTGTAATCCTTCATTAAAATTCCGTTTAAATATAAATGTTTAACAAATTATTAAGTTTTGTACACTTAAAAAAAGTTTTTTTTTTAATACTCGTATCTTTATTTATGGTCTCATCAGCAATAAAATTCATTTACGACTCATCAATGAGTGTATATACCGCTAAATGTGTAGTCTTGAACACACTCTGGCCGATCATCCCTGAGTACTTCTTACATCCCTAAGTACTGAGTAGTACTTATGGTGTAGTAGTACTTAACTCATTTTTTTATGGTGCAATCCATTTTTCCTTTTTTTTTTAAATATTCGTACTTTCTTTACTTTTCTGTAAATTTCAAGCAAAAATTTTCACACAAACCCTTTATTTTCAGTAAACTGAAGTTCTACATTCCAGTTAATGACTGGGAGAATTTTCATGCAGTCTATTCCTTCTTTATATTTGCAATATTTCTGATTAAAATATCAATACACTGTGTTTGACATGTACTCTCTCTTTCCACCCGATTAAGTCTTTCATAAATATATTACGCATTGTAAGAATACATGAAATGAAATCTAAGTTTCACTTTTACAACAGAAAATCAAAGTTGGGATCACACAAATGTCAAAATTCACATAAAGCACGCAAAAATTAATATATAAACACGAATGAAGAAGTATTCTTCTATTTATCAAACACCATAGATTGTATGACTTACATTCCAACATCACCTATTATTTAAAATTAACTAAACTATTATGTAAACTGAAATTATTCACATATTATTTAATATTTAAGTTTAATACATACTCAGTATTAAAATGATCACACTAATTTACAATAATAATTATAAATATTAACTACTTACAACACAAATAAGAATCTATCGAAAAATTTCATATATAAGTTATTTTTCTAACTCGTGTTTATTTTATATTATTAAACAACAATTTCAAATAATTTACATAATAGAGATTTCAGTAGAAGAACATAATCTATGTTCAATTTTACTTTATATTAAAAAGTAAATGCATGTCATACGCTAACAGCATGGTTGTAAAAACAGGAAAATCTAACATACAGCATTCTTTGAAAGACTGTTTAAGTTAATTTATAAGGTTGAAAAAGCTGCGAGAGTTACTACACAGAGCTTTCACGTGTACATCAGTACTTTTATGGTTGTTTTCTTGTCTTTTTAAAGAGTAGGGGTTGTATCTAAAAGGATTTCCCAAAATTTGATTTAAGTGTGAGTGTGTTGCATGCGACAATGTGTATTGTGAGAGAAAAGAAACCAATATCCAAGTGTTTTGAATTTGACGACAAAAAATAAATAAATAAATAAATTTAACTGAATCTGTTTCAAGGATAGATTCTTTTTTGAATTTAATTTTTTTTTAAATATATTAGAAGTAAATGTATTGATTTTATAGATTTACTAGCATTTCTCCGTTATGGCTTCGCTCGCAATCTGTTTTAATAGCAAACTTATTTATTCATAAATAAAAATTGTTTAATCAAGAATATTGCTTTTAGATTTCCATTAAATCCTGATAAAACAGTAAATAAAGAGTTTTATTAAAAATATAGAAGGAATATACGATAAACAACGAATTGTTGCCCAACGCTTAAATATATGTAATGGCTACCAGCTCCCAAAATAAACCTTAAGGCGAAACTTTGAACATTTGAACGAAATATACATTACAGCTCGAATAGGTGTGACTCCCAATTATTTGCCATCATAGTTCATAATTCCGCCCAATTCTCAAACACATGTGCCTCAATTATTTCCCCCATTTTGGTCGCCAGTGGCTGTGTATAGTACATGATATGAGAAAGAGATTGAAAAAGACACGCACCGTCTCCTACAATGAGTATAATTGTATGAGGTAATAATTCTCCATTGACATTTAAATATTCAATGCGAAATTCGGTGTAATAAATTAATTAAATTTTATACATTTCTAGCATACTCATCGTGGCTTCGCTCGCACGTCTTTTCCGTCAAGGTCAATGGATATTTAACCGGTCTGATTCGCTTCGCTCCCCCTTCTCGTCTAGCCAGAGCGCTCTGTCTCTTGGACAGAGCAATGCCTTCTTCGAAATTTGACGTGTGATCAATCCTGATTAGGGTCTTAATTTTAAGACTATGAGTATCGTGTTAGGGCGTCGTGTTTGCGGCGCCTCTTTGGACTGATAGGCTAAAATTTAAAAGCTATTGGGATATTTTTTTGCGAGTACAATAGCTTAAAATCACCAAAGATAACATACGAATAGTTGTCTTTTATCTGTTCATAACACACATCTATTAAACTCATTTGTTTATAAAAACGATAATTTTTACAACAATAAAATATTGATTTTTAAATATTTTTACTTACTATATAGAATCGTAAAAATGTCTAATATCTTCGATAAATTAAATAGTTTAAATTATTGTAATAATATTAAAAATATTAGTGAAATGATGCACAAGAGGCAATATAGAATTAAAAAATTGAAGTTTACAAAGACAAAAAATGGTGATTCAATTATTGCATAAATTGAAGGTTTCGGAAAAATATTTTTACCTTAAAGATTTAATGAACTTACATTATCAGATATCAATGAAATTAATAATTCAAAAGAAGTTTATATTACGTATAAGGGTTTGAAAAAAAACTGTGTAATGGTCATAATTATCATGATGTAGAGTTTACATCATTACATCATTGCAGTATTGACGTTCCGTAATAAGTTGTATATATTTTAAAGATGCAATGTATTTCGTTTTGTATGAAATGTAGATTTAGAAATCCATCGCGTATTTGCGTCGTGGTTGAAAAAAATAAAATATGAATAAAATAAAATAAAATACAGTTGCAAATATATACGATGCAGTATTTGAAAGAAAATTAAATTAACGTATATTAAAAAAAAAAAAACTAAGCTAATTAACGAAATCTAACAGGCTAGTAAAATGGATGTAGGCTAATTTTTAATATTTTTTTATATAAACGTCTCAGTTCTAACGGTATATTATAATGACCCCAAGCCAGTGTATTTATGTTATCTATAGCCACCCTTTAGTCGTCATAGTTCAACAGCGCCGATTTATTTGAACTACTCTGTTTATCATGTGTTTATTCGTTCTAAGCAGTAAGTTTTGAAATCTGAATCGTCAAGACATGCTTTATAATAGTCAAACGTAATACTCTTTTGAACTATATTTTTTTACATACTTTGCTTTTTTTGTAATTTTATCGTTTGTTATTTTAAAGATGTACATTTTCGATCTCAATGCGATAAAATTAACGATTTGATTACCGTTTACTTCGTCATTAAATTTGCCTAGTACTATTTTTTTCACGGAACGATTCGGATGGTCTTTCGGATAATCTGACGTATCGAAATGTTGAAACAGATCATCGCCTCGCATGTCGGCGTAAAAATGTCGTAGATTACACTATCCGTATCCATGTAACGTAAATTGATTTTATCCCCGTATTTTGGCTTCATAACGTTGTAATGAAAATCGTGCATTACAGATTTACTGTCATCCAATATCGTAAAACACACGTAAATCAGCTTATTTAAATGCACCGTATTTTTGGCCATTTGTACGCCAAATAAAGACTCTTTGAATATTATCCTGTCTACAAAGGTTGATTTCGCGATTAAATTTCATATTTTGATTTCGTCGACCAACAGTTTAAAATTCTTGTAATTTCTTACGTTTTCCATCGTTTTATCGAAGGCGGAATTGTAATCAGTTTGAAAAAGTCTTTTTCGAAATCGTTTCCGACATTCTTGCGGTTATCGGTACTCAAATCTATATAGCTCTTGAGCCACGCTTTCTGATCAAAGAACAATATATTGTGCACTTGTTTTACAATTAACCCATTCGCTATAGCCTGCTTGAGCACTACATAGTGGTAGAGCACTACATGTAGTTTGTTTTATCGTCGAGAGTGGTCAATAAGTTTCTGCAATTTGAACCAGGCGGCAGTTTCGAAACGGGTAAAAATGACAAATCGTTATGACGGTCATGCAAACGTATCGGATACGTTTTGTTGGCTTCGAATATATATCCTATATCTGTATCGTGAGAATGATTCATTATAGAAACTAAAATTCGATTAAAATGCTCTTTATCCTTCCATTTGATGTTGCCGTACGGTAAAGGCTGACTCATACTAAATCCGTACAAGTTATTGGCGTCAACGTAAGCTATATATTTAGTAGTGGCGTTGGGGTTATAGTTTTACAGATATTTATTATTTGCTACGCCGTGTTTTTGCACACAAGTTGAAATGCCGCTTCTGATATCGGATTCGATAAACATATACATGTCGAAGTCTGTGAACAGTTCCAATTCTATATTTGTTTTATATAGCATGGTGTCGAAAGCTAGCCGGGTGCTGAAATATAATGCGCGGGGTCAAGATGATATTCTCGCAGGCATAACGACCTGAAATTCTCAAAAACATCCGCTAACAACAGCACATCGTATTTCAAATAGACAGTATTCGCCCAACGCTTTACATTTAAAATGATCCCAAACTATTTTCGCGTGATTATATTCATCGTCGGTAATATGCGAATCGGTTAACGAACTATAAAAATTTTCTTTCGTCGGCAATTGTGTTTCATCCAATTTTCACCACGAATAAGTATATTCATACGAATACACGCCCTCTCTTTTGTGACTGTTGGTAAATCGTCTACCGTAAAGTGTTATTTGACGTGATTAAATGAATGTTTTGGTAAATTGGCCGCTAATTTTTCCAAACTCGAGGCCCTAAATTGAAAAGTGTCTACGAATTTTACGCTTAAAATATCAAACATCTGTTTCATATACATTGTATAATTTTCGGTGGTTTTAGGTATGATTTTTATATTTTCTCATCATAATCCAGCTTTCTTATAATGAAATGCGAATCGTAACCGGTCAAATTGTAAATAAATACAATGGTATTGTAATGGTATGGTATTTTGTGCTTGTCTGCGTAAATTGCATTTAGAGCATAACGTGGCTTGATAACGACCGGTGAAATGGCAATGATCTTTAACTTTCTTTACTTTCCCTCCGAAAGGTTTGCGACACATTTCACATCGCTTAGCGTTGTCAAATTTTCTTTGTTCATCGATGGAAAGCGGTGTCATTGTAACGTGTATCATTTCATCTGCAACTTGATTCGCGAGATAGGGTAGAGAACATTTATGAAATGTTCAGCCGCTTTTTCGCCTCTGTAAAGTATAGGTTCTTGTGGGAGGACTTGTTTTATTTTATCGAAAACCGATTCGTGACAAACGAAATACAGTCAGTAACTCATCGGTTCGTGCATGTGTGTTGTTTAACTGTAAGATTTTGTATGTGTTGGATAATACGGTGCCGGATTCAACATGCATTCAAAATCTGCATACGCTGCAACAGGGATTGGAAATTGATTTTCATACCTTTTAAATTTTATTATATTTTCACCCGGTTTTGGTGTTTTTATATGTGCCGGTTCATTGTAAATACATCGTTTTAAATGAGCTTTCATTTGTTTTCGCTATTTCTATTTTTATAATAGAATGTAAAACAACGTTTGCGTATATCTATTGTGTGATTATTTTTTGTTAATTGAGACCAAACTAGTCGTGAAAAATCTTTTATATAGCAATAGTGTGAATTATCATTATTCTTTAAATATAATAAATCAAAATGGTTTGGTTTTTCAATTACGCAAACTTTTAAAGGTCTAACTTCATCATCATCATCATCTGTCAGCGTATATACATTTATAGAAACATGTATATGTACTTATTAAATCAATTGTATAACGTTCATCTAAGCATTGCGGATTATTACTGGGAGTAACATGTTTCGATAAAATAGCCCATTTAAAGCAGTATATATCTTCATTGTTAACATTAATCACATCATATTTATGTTTTATTTTATCGGGTAAATCTATATATGAAGAACCGCGTAACGGTTTAGATTTATTTATACGCAACATTAAACCGTCGATACTGACTAAAGACCAACCGCTGCCTCTACCTTGAAATTCGGATTCTTCAGTTAATAGCTTTTCAAACTTCGTCTATAACTTAATATAAATCATTACAATTATATACGGGTGTATTTTTAATATTAAAAGCATTGTCTTGACAATCGATTTTGTTGCGACTTTTTTCATATGTACATTCCAATAATAGATTAAATTTTACAGCGTCAATTGTTACGTGCGATTTTAAAATGTTGAAAACGCAATTACTTTAACTGTTTAAAAATAAATAAATATCTTTATTTGTTTTGTCTCCATTTTTGTAATAATGTGATTAAATTTTTTTTAAACGCCTTTTCTAAAATCGTCAAAAAATTGGCGTCACAGATAGCTAATCTATATCGTTTTTTAGCGGTTGAGCAATCATTTTATAAACACGCACGTTTACAATCTATGACGTCTATATAGTAAATGAGAAAAGTATTGTATAATATTATATTCGTTATGAAAAATACTATTGCGCATGCGCGAACAAATGTCAATGCTACAGCTGGGGGAATCCCCATGATGTCATGCACACGATCTCGTATGTTGTAATAAAATATATATATATATATTATTTAATTCGTATGAATGATCTACATATAGATACATTTATCATCAAGCCAGCTGTTTGATCTATAAATTTAATGTATTTTGCGGCATCTCGCAAATCTGAAGGCATATAAAAATAAAGAATCATTAATGACGCGCGCGAAAGAGTGTGAAATATGTGAATTTTGTCTGTAAAAATCTGCATAATATGCAAATTTTTCTTTAAAATAAAGTGGGCGTGGTTTAAGTCACGTGATCAGAATGCTGCTCTGTGATTGGCTGTTGAGCTCAAAGCGGTCATCTGTAATTTCTGGTTACCATGCAGCCGTGAGCTGTAGTGACGTTTTGACGAGGGGAGATTAGGATGAGCATACGACACTGTCGGCGGGATGCCAACTGGACTGCCGAGGGCATGGATCCCATGTAGCCGTGAGGTGTAGCGGCATCTCGACGATGGTTAAGCAAATGAATTCACGCGGACTCTGCGATAGAGCTGAGTGGAGTGTCCACTTCTCCATTGTAGATCAGACCGGAGTCCATAATTTAACCTATGTCTGGGGTACGAACCAAACTTGAGTTCAGTAATGGAACTAGGACTAAATTTCATTGTTGCTAGTAACAATTTTGGGAGTATGTTTTGTTTAAATTTGCCTCGAATTTCGAGACATTCACAGAAATTGTCTCAATAAAAGTAGAAATTGGCGCGGGGTTCGTGCGTCCGGGAACTCGGTTAGTTAGTTCAGAGGGAAACGATGTAGGATATTCAAGATGTCCGAATGAAGCCTACAACGAAGGCCAAAACTGAGTTAATAAATCACCGATATAAATGTCTACCAAGGCATTTACTATGAGATGTAAAAAGTCAGAAGGTGATAGACGACTCCTGTTAAAGCCGATCAGGGGACGGGGGTGGTGGTGTGGCGACCGGAACGTCACTACGCAGATGTCTTCCCCTACGGGGTTAGGATGTCAGTTGATCTGCGTGTTAATTGGAAAAGCCGGCTCGAATGGTTGATCGTAAAACGTTTTATTACATATTTGGTGAAAGAAAGGATCGCTGAAGGGGTTTGATATCCACTTGGACTTTCTTTCTTTGTGTTTATTTTTTGATTTTTTGTTATCTGGTTTTGTGGCTTATTAAATTATTGCTATTTCTGTTTTTGTTTGATTATAGGTTGTTTATTTTTCGTTAGTTACGTATTATGTTACTGTTTTGCTGTATTATTATGTTTTTTTTAATGTTTTTGCGCTGCGTTTTATGATTCGTTGTTTCCAACTCATTTTTGGTTTTCGGGTAGGTAGGGATCACTTTCTTCGTTCTTAGAAAGCTATTCAGTGTTCTTTGAGACTTGTCTAGATGTATTTTGTTTGGAGTTTATGTTAGTTAGTAGGACACCGATAGGAAAGTTGCTTGTGGTATTCGCATTGATGGCATCCTGGCTGAGGACAAAGGATGTCAATGCTGAGGTACTGAAGATGGACTCCGGTAAAGCCTATAAGGGCTATGGAGCCATAAGGGGTATGGAGGGGGCAGCGTGGCGACCGAAACCGTCACATGAAGGGTGTCTTACCCTATGGAGTCAGGATGTCTCTTGGACCTAGCGAGGTCCAAGAAGTCCAATAGGTTAATGAACACAGCGGTGTTCATTAAACTTATGCTGGTGAGAATAATAATTATAAGTAAAAATGAAAGTCTATTCAATTTTTTAAAAATGCCAATGTATTGAAATTTCATCAAAGAAACAGTTTGGTCAGTACAGAACCCGAAACTTTGATTGATCTGAAGAACGTGGGTGTGTAGATTTAGGTTTCATTCGTGCTATTTAAAATTCACTATTAATAAGTTACATCAATTTTGATTTAAATTAGCACTTTTAAAATTTAAAGATCTTGTCGGATTCACATTCGGCTCCTGCTGATTCAGCGGTTCAGTACAGTTCACACAGCTTCTTCCGGATCCACTCGGCTCCTGTCGGCTTCACTGGGCTCTTTACATTTCAGTTGGCTCCTTTCGTAACCTCATTTACGTAACATCTTTCTTAATTTACCTTAGATTTAATTTACACTGTATCATCATTAGTGTAATATCATTTAATTTATTTTGCATTTAATTTACATTATCAATGATTTATATTAATTTAACTTACTGTTATAGAAAAGGAACAATTAATTAAAAAAGGCGACTAATTTTTCAGCTGATTATATACCTATATTAAAATGATTATGTTGACTTTTGTTTTTATATTTTTTTTTAACAGCTACCTCTCATGAGAATTTGTACGAAATTTCATCATCGCCTGATTAAAAATGTATTAGTCTAAAAAATACTAGGAAAAATATTCCGCGTCATGGCAGATTTTCTGTAATTCATTCAGTGGTTTAATACTTTCTTTTTCCTGTTTAGCCTCCGATAACTACCGTTTAGATAATTCTTCAGAGGATATGTATGAGTGTAAATGAAGTGTAAGTCTTGTACATTCTCAGTTCGACCATTCCTGAGATGTGTGGTTAATTGAAACCCAACCACTAAAGAACACCGGTATCCTCGATCTAGTATTCAAATCTGTGTAAAAATAACCAGCTTTACTAGGACTTGAACGCTGTAACTCTCGACTTCCAAATCAGCTGATTTGGGAAGACGCGTTAACCACTAGACCAACCCGGTGTGTTAAGTGGTTTAATACTGGACAAGTCAATCGCCACGTTTAATTTAGGTGTATTAATTGGTCATTAGAAAAATCCTAAATTATATTTTTCATACATATATATATATATATATATATATATATATATAAGTATATCAGTATTTATATACTTATATTTATAGACATTAATGTTACATATATTTTATGAACGACTTCCGAAAGAAGAGGTTGTATCTCAACCTTTCTCTTGGAAGGCTTCAGGAATCCGGGTCAGGTTTCGTCACGTTTACAATAAAATTTATCTACGGTTAAGAAATGTTATCGGTCATTACACTGTTTCTTATGTAGGAATAAATTAAGTTAAATTATTCAAATAAATCACTTTTTGAAAAAATTGTTTGAAATAATTTTTTATTCTTGTCAACGGTTGTTTTTTTGAGTAAATGCATGCCAAATAAAATACTGAAACATTTAAGGAAATTAAATCCATTCCTTGGTGAATTCCTCAATTTCCTCGGCTAAAGAATCTGATACCACTTTCGAATAAAACGGTTTCAGATTGAATGAAGGTATTTCTTACCAAAGTTCACTGGCGAATACGATATTGTAGCAAAGAACCGTTCAAGTTGGGAGTTTTGTTGAAAGCCTTTCTAAATCCTGCAATACTGACATTTTAATAGAAATAACTAACCTTAAATACAAGAAATAGCGGTATACAAATTGAATCAACACATCAGTGTAATGTGGCAGCTGGTTTTATAATCATTTTTACTTTTGTAGTTAAATACGTAAACTGAAAGAAAATAATTTCTTAAAAAAATATTATTTTACCTAGACACAATTGTAATTAGTATTACTTGTCCACGCCGTCCAAATTACTCACTAAATTTGGAGAACTACTTTTGTATAAGGAATTACTTCCGTTATATAAGCTAAAAATTACTTGTGAATAGCAAACCGTGAAAGTGTATAATCGTACAACAGCTTTTTTTCCTTAAAATTAAGTTAATTTTTTTATTTATTATCATTTAGATCCTACCAAACACAAATTGCACATAAGAAATTCTATCTTGAGGAAATGTGTTTTGTCAGTCAGAGCGTTAAACATAAGCAACAGTAAATAGAATTTATTATAGATAAAACTGGTAGTTATTATTTTACCTACTATCAGTTTTTATCTTACGACAATACGTTTACCAACTATTTTACATTAACAAACAATATACAAAAACAATTTTTTTTTAACTAAGTGCTTTTTATTTTCGCAATTATATTCTATACAAATATTACCTTATTCTATACAAATATTATATTATATACTGTAAAATACCTTGGTAACTCAATAAGAATTCAAACATTAACATTTTCCAGTAGCCCAAGTCATAATTTGACTTTAATTTAGCCCCAAACAGAAATACATAGGTAATTAAATCCTTCATTTAAAAATTCTTTTAACCGGAAATAAAAATAATCATACAGTAACTCTGACAGAGTCGTAACGGCCAAGATGAACCAATCAGTCACTGTCCGATGGAATTCAAATGATAGTATCAATACCAAAATATAATACTTATTTAATTGCATTCATAACAGTTGTATTTTAATTATATACTGCAGTGAAAAAAAAATTATCATTCTTATTTCCTTAATATAAAAATATGATAATATGATTTAGCCGATGGTGCAGTTGATATTTGAAAAAATTAGTTCACCACTAAAATAAACTTAGTTTGAGTCGAAGTTGGTTCAATGTAAATGTGATTGTTTTGGCCTAAGGCCGCATGTGGTCTAAAGAAGTCTAGTAATTTGTTTCTAATATGAGCCCCAAAGCCCCTATCGAGCGGTGAACCAGCCATCCGGATAATTAAACCAGCCCAAAAATGGAAGAAGAGCTTTAATGGCTCCTTCCCTTGGATCACAGATAGTTTAATGTTACGACTTCCACGTGATCGCCCATCCTTTTCCTCCTGCCTCCATATTACATGAAGTTCTTTTTGTCCTTTCTACAAATCAACATTTCCAATCCCTTAATTTCTTCTATAACATTTTATTTTTGTATCTGTTATTATAACTTTCTTCATTCTTGTGCTTTTAAAATATAAATCATCTTCTAGAAATTATAGAAATAATAACAAATTATACAGATAATAACAAATAACTAACTATAAATAATTATTTTTCATTAAATTAAAAAAACTGTTCAAAAATGAAAAAAAAATTATTATCCATAATTAATTTATTATAATATTTTCATAAAGACTTAAAGTTTCTTATAACGGGTAACACAATTATATATTTAATTAAATTTATTTTTAAACAATATTTGTAATTTTTTTATATTATTGGTTTTTTATTAGAATTTTTTGCTTTCTCATTATTTTTAGACAATATATTTTTATTATTAAAAATTATCACATTTAAAAATT
This sequence comes from Lycorma delicatula, assembly GCF_047948215.1. Taxonomy (NCBI): domain Eukaryota; kingdom Metazoa; phylum Arthropoda; class Insecta; order Hemiptera; family Fulgoridae; genus Lycorma; species Lycorma delicatula. The sequence continues at coordinate 277,986,125 of NC_134455.1, read as the reverse complement.
CAAATACAACGGTTCTGGCAGGACTAGAAAGCCTGTAGCGGTAATTACATTTGCATGTGTACACTTATATTTTGATAAAATGTATAAAGTCTAATCTAAAGACAACATATACCACTAACAATAAAATAATTAATCTTATAAACAATAACAATCATACTAAAATAGCAATCTCGAAAAACACAAATATCATAGATAAACAAGGAGTCTATAGTTTGAAGTGTGAAGACTGCAATTTAGAATATAAAGGTACGACCTATAAATATAAAGGTTCTTCTTCTATTCTAGCCAATGCATATTAAAAACTTAGAGAAAGTCAACTTGCCTAAATCAAAGTACGCTAAACAAATATTACAAAATAAACACATCTACAATCCCGATAATATTATACTAATATGTTCTTTCTTAAAATTACATATATTCTATAAATTTTCTTTTCTTAAAATTTACACAATGTACAGAATTCTCGCGTTATAGATCGATTTTATTTAACTTTTATTTCTGATTTATTAATTTTTTTTGGTAAATTCATTTTTTCATTTAAATAAAAAAGAAGCCTGACCTACTCAGTTTCGCGAATAGTTTTATTTTCGCTTGTTATTTTCTAAATAATTAATTTTCAAACGCTACAAAAAAATAAAAAGCTAGTACCCAGCTAATATTAAAGAAAAACTTCCCAATTTTTTTTATAATAATCTGTAGAAGTCCACTTAAAGGCGATGTATCTAATGAAGCTTGCTATGAAAAATTTATCTTTCTTTTATGAGAAGAGATATTCTTATACGTTCATGTAAACCGAAATAATTTAAATGCTTTATTCTTGTGTTAATAAGGATTTAACAAAAAGCATGAGATATTTTGGAAAAGTTAGAGAACTCAACTTAACTTATTGCATAACACTGTGATAAAAGAGAATTGATTATTTTTCATTTTTGAAAAGAAGCTATACACTAACTGGTATTTGCATGTATACCGATAATCTTTTCACTCTACTGTAATATATGGCAGATCAGAATAACTATTAATAAGATATATAATTGAAATTATAATTAAACGTTAGGAAAATATGGGAAAATGCCAATATAATTTTCAGTTAAGGAAATACGGTTTTATAACCATGATACAATTTCCCAATTTACTTTTAAATATTTCATCGGTAACGGAATTTGCATGTTTCATTGAAACTAGTAATTTTTTTCCTTTCTTAACTGTTATTATTTTATTTAGAGTTATCATATAGTTTAGTCAATAGAATAATTTATTACCACGACTTAAAAATGCAAAATATTAATTTAAGAAAGAAAACAAAATATATATATAACCAGCACATAATTTATTCTACAGGAAAGTGGGTAAACTTGCTATACAATATAATAAATTTCTTTCACAATACATAAAAATAATTCATGAGCAGAGGCTTCTTGTAAATTTTGTAAATCGTAATTCTTGTTTGTAAAAAAGCAAATGATTAGCATCCTACTATTCAAATGATATTCAAAATAATTTATGTTGGGCTTAATTCAAAAACTCTAGAAATGCATGAGCGACGTATTTTCAAAATCATTTAACATAAAACGTAAAAGTACAGTAATAATTGGGTACTTTTTTCTTTGTTACAGACTAAAAAGTGACTCGAGTTTTTTATTTATTTCACATATTTCACTTTAACTAACTAAGAAATAAACAAGCCATTAAAGTTGTTTACCTATACAAAATACTTGACTTTTTCCTTTTTATATTCTTCTTCAATATACCTTCATTTTATATTCTTCTTCAACGTTTAGAACAGTTATACAAAAGATAAATAAAATTTAAAAGTTTAAAAATGATTTAAAAATTCCAATAAAGTCATTTTTCAATTATTTTCAACTATGAAATTTATTAACATACGGTAAACGTTTCTTCAAATTCTCTAGGTATGGCTTTAGGATCGCATAACTGATAATATTAATCAAATATGGCAAAACCTGATTGAGTTTGAAATCTGGTATTTCACTGAGGATGTTTAAAAGGGATTATGATTATATTAGGTGATTCATTTTAAAGCCATTCCTCTTGAAAATAAAGAAGAAATTCGATAATTTGAAATGTTTGTACTAAAAAGGAAGAATGGAACTCAAACTGTTGAAAAAATTGTGATGTAGTGGATATGATGCAGTATCAGAATTTCAAAAATCTCATTTAGTATTAATCTAGAAATATTTAGATCAATGATCTAACTCGGAAATGAATGAAAAAGTCAGTGACAAAATCATGAAAAAATTGAGCTTAACTAGCAAATTAGCAGTCATGATATCAGTAACGAACATCGGCCACAAAAAACTTTAAATCGTTAAAGGAAGGTTAGATACAAAAAAACTTAATATTTACTTTTATCGTTGCATAATAAAACGAAACCCAACTATTTTTGAAACTCATTACGGGTGATGAAAAATTGATCATGTAAGACAATAATGAATGGAAAAAAACATGGTCGAAACGATATGGAGCTTCACAAGCTGTGGCAAAAGCAGGGTTTAGGCCAAGAAAACTGATGCTGTGTGGGAGGAAAGGACTTTTTCGTTAGCTTCTCCTACCACCCCGTCAAACGATTGATTCTAATTTGTACTGTCAACAACTGAAAATATTACTTTAATTGATCAGATGAAGCAATCAGAATTGATAAAAAAAAGGTGTCTTCTTTCATTACAACAATTCCAGGCGCAATACATTTTGGTGACCCGTCAAAAATTGAGAGAATTACGCCGTATAATCCTGAACTTGCTCTATCCGCCGTACAATCGTGAACTTGCTCTATCAGACTAATATTCGTTTTGGTCACTACAGAACTCTCTTAGTAGTATACAGTTGACTTCAAAAGAGGCCTATCACAGTTTACTGCAGAGTTCATCGCAGTTTTTCATAAAAAATCAAAGATGGGATTTTTATTTAACCTCAAAAATGGAGAAAGATCGTCAATCAATACGGCACCTATTTGGTTTAATAAAGTTCTTTTGAAATATAAAAACATTGTTATTTTAATTTTGTTTTAAAATATGAAGGAGCTTTTACTCAACCCTTTATCTAACAAATTATACTTAAATGTGATATATGGCTCGTATCCAGGTAAATTTAGCTTAGTTGTGACTGGTTCAGCTCTAGTACTGGAGCACACCCTCGCATCCGTAATGTAGAGATTTTATGTAACTTTTTATAATTCGCTAATATAATACAAAAACCATACTACCAGTAGTATTATATGAAATGAAAACTTAATTCAACGGTTTAAAGTAAATTACTTTGAAATATAATTATCATATTATCATAGAAATTGCAAGATGCGAAATTAAAAATATGAAAATTATAGGTCCTGTACAGTTAGTTGTAAGCGTAAAAAATTTGTTTAAAGCAAATTAAATTATTTTAAATTTAATGAAATTATATTTGCTGTGATACCTTAAAATAACGTTAAAACTGAATCATAATGAGTCGAGAAATCCTAAATAACTAGAGGACAAATCTATAATAATCATATTATTAACTGTAGCAACAAAAAAAAAATCTTAAATAAAAATCTACTGTATACAAAATTTTCACGTCGAAATTCTTAGAAAAGGTTTTGTCATAAACTTAGACAATTTGAACTAGAAAAACATACAATGATATTCATACATTAAAACCTATTTATTATGTACCTAAGAGACCAAAGCTAGGTTTTCTTCTAATGTAGGCTACTTTATGAATACGTTACGCATATAAATACATATAACGTTTGCGTTCGTAGCAGTGAACATTTGCGTTCGTTCCAACAAAATAAATGCATAGTTGTATGTCTTTTTTTCTGTTATAAGGAAGAAATAATCATGTCTGGAAGAAAAAACACAGCATGATAAAGAAAATGAATTATATATCTCTTACCGTTTTCTCCATTGTAGTTGATATCTTCACCGTCTTCACGTCGCCACATAACGTACGGCTCGGGATAACCAACAGCTTTGCATGTTAACGTTACATTGACGGCTTCACGGACAACCATATCTGTGCTTGTTTCTTTATCCACTATACTCGGAGGCACTGCGTAACATAACAATATTTTATTAGTACAAAATAAATTATATTCCCTTTTTTCATAAAATTAACCAATATAAATATGATCACAAAATTTATCTTTTTGTTATTCTGAGGTTTTATTTTTAGTACAGTAAGTACTTTTACAAAATGATGTAATAGCAATATCGACCATAAAAATAAAAAAAATTTAAACAACAGTATTTTTTTATAAACTCAATTATTTTAACACTTGAAATAAATAGATCCCCACAATTTTAACGAGCATTTATTCGGGTAAACATCAATTTATTTAATGTAACATAAGTAAAATAAACTTCTTTGTAATGGTAATTATAACTTTTAAGGAGATTTACCTTTTAAATTTGTTTCGTGATAAGTATTACCTAAATTGTCAAATAAGGAAAAATTAAAAATTAATTATCGTTTTTTTTGTTTTTTATGAGTTGTTTATTGTTGATAAATATTATCAGTTCACATTCACTTTTAGGCTGCATCTAGTTTATAAATAGTTTTCAGTGATGTAACTATCGATTTATTTACTTAGCCGACATGAAATATATTCGTGTCGGCTATACAGGTATTTGCATTACTACAACTTATAAATAGGTATTTCCGCTATAAATACGTTTTGGATTTGTAGTGGAAATATATGATATTAATGACATTTAGGTACGAATGTATTTTCGACTACCATATATTTACCTCATTTCTCATTATTATTATTTACCTGATTTTTTTAACTTACAGTAATTTAACCATGTCCTCAAATCTTGCAGCCTTAATTAAACTCATTTCTCGACGTCATAGAATGGTACATTTTAAACAGGGACGTAACTCGGATGTCATTAGCATATTTCATTTTTAATTTGATGTATTTCTATAGTTTATGTATGTATAAAAAGTTAGTTTTGGAGAAACATGGAGAACATCTTGAAAAAGGGAATTGAATAGATAAAATGTAGCTATCGGTCCGATTAATTTTTACTGTCGATTCCGTATGAAAAAATCACGTAACTGTTGAAGCAGATTTTAATATAATTAGTGTAACTTTACCTTCAAATGAATTTCCGTTAATCATATGATTTAGGAATATATAACTGGTATCATTTATAATAATGAAGATTAATTCTACAGGTTATAATATAGAATAAAACTGCATATAAATATTTTTCTTGTTTGCTAAAGAATTAAAACAACTAAAAATATAAACTTATAAAACAAAAAGTAATAAAAAACAGGTTAATATCTGGACAAAAAAGAAATGGTAAAATAAATATTTAATTTGTTCAAATATGGTTTAGCTCACCAGGCGGGTAAAGTGGTTAACTCATCGTCGCAAATCAGTTGTTTAACAGATGATTTTTGAAGTCGAAATTTGTGAGGCTCAAATCCTACTAAAAACTAGTTACTTTTATACGAATTTGAATACTTGGCAATAGACATCTGTGAATTTTGGTTTGCACCCGAATTTCAAACACCGACATGAAAACACATGACGTATATGAACATTTTTGCAAAATTTTCAAAATTTAATTGCGGACTCAGGAATGGTTGGCCTGAGTCTGTACAAGACCTCATTTACATGAGGTCATAAATCACCCTCATCACACTAGGTCACGGTGAGAGGTTGTATATTATTCACACGTTGAACAGATTGCAACGTACACATTAGGAAAAAAAATTATTTTTAAGAAGTAGAAAAAAAAAATTCTTTTAATACATAAAAAAAAAAAAAAACTAAAAAAGTAAAAAGGAATCTTGTTTTCAAGAAAATTACTCTATTTTTTAATTTTTTTTCAACAACCAGTATTTTTACAATCGTCTCCTTAAGTGGAAACGTAAGTCGTTTGATTACAAGCACATGATACAAGGTTGTTAAGGAACTCCCATAATAAGTGGGATTCATAATAATAGTTATAAGTAATCTTAAAGTCCATTAGAAAAAATATTTCTGCCATAACTTAATAGTCCGTAACAAGAAAATATTTGTAGAAAAAAACAATAAGCAAATAAATAGTCAAACCAAAGAAAAATAATCGTCAAACAAGAATAACATCACTAGATTTGGCGTTGTCATTTATCAACCTGTCATGTAGTAACCCCTAAGTCAAGCACATGGAGACGTTTCTACTTTCGGACGTCCCTGCTGTTGTCAAGCAGATTGGTTACTAAATTGACAGATTGCTTGACGTGATTTTTAAGTCATTTTTGGTACTTAACACTGCGCTGTCTCATAATCTTACGAACGATCGGAAGTTCTAGATATTCATGAATTTCAACATTCATTGTGAATCATGGTGCCTCTGCAATTGTTCTCATTATTTTGGAAGCGTCGTATGATATCTATGTTGCTATTACTTGCTGTGCGTTACAACTCTACGTCACAAGTCTAGATTGGTCGTAGGAGAACCTTGAGAAAATTACTTTTCAATAATTTTCTATTTATGCATGACTAAAAATAAAAGCATGGGACGCTACTCTCATATACAACGAATTTATAATTAGAGTGCGCCCCCTAATTTTATTTTTATTTATGCATAAATAGAAATTTTTTTTTAAGATAATTTTCTTGAAAACAAAATAAATTTTTCATTTTTAGTACGTTTTTTTTCGATATTTATTTATCTTTTGAAGAAAAGTATGTTTTAAAGATTCTTTTTTAAATTATTTTTTATTCTTTCTTACAAATTGATATACATAAGATATCAATATGTAAGATGGAATTAACACACTAAAAATAATAATTTAAATGATTAAATCATTAATTGTGAGTAGCTTAAAGGTTAAAATTTAATTCCAACATTTTTATATTATTATGGTAATTATTGGTAAGTTCGTTTTTTAGATAATTAAAATACATTAGATAACAAATTTTCAAAAGTGCAACAAAGTAACATTTAAAACATTAATAAGTTTATAAAACTTCACAAAAATGTACAAAGTAAAAGAAATTTTGTGTTACAAAGAGAAAAAAATATTGACGATTATTTTGTTGTAAACTTGTGACATGTGCACCAGACCGACATACAGCATGTATATCAATTAAAACGCAATTTATTAGCTACCCGAGTGCTCACTTTGACAATGGATCCAGTGAGTTTCAACTTTAGTGTGAGGATGCCGTATTTTTTAGATAAAAAATGAGCAGAACAAAACCTGCCATAGATTCATCTGCCAGAGGCACCCTCGTTTCATAACACTTCATTTCCATAGCCGCCCGTAAATTCATTTCTGAAGAGTCCTTTTAGGAAAATAATGCTCTGTTTGTCCTCTATTTTAATCAAAATGTCAACTAAGTGGAAAACGTAAGTCTTGTGAAATGATACGACCACTGTATTTCTACGCTATAACCAATAAAGCGATATAGAACTTCACTAAAGTAAGAAAGTTTTTTCCATTTAACTTCCAGGACACTCTGCCACAGAAAATGAAATATATTAAATCATCTCAAATATGACTTGCTAAAAAGAATTATCTATCAGTTTCATAACGAAAAGTAACTGTTATAAACTGGTTTAAATAAAAATACTATAACTATAAAAAAGAAAATTTTCAATTTCGTAATTAGTTTCTTAAAGGTCTAATAAGTTTTTAACATTACATTAAATTTTGTATAAATCATCACGTACCTTTAATAAAAAAAATCGATTTATATCATTTAGAACATGAAATTAATTTTTTTTTTTGCAAAAAAATAATAATAGTATTTTTCAGAAAAGCAGTAATAAACAAGTGTAATAGTAAAGAAATGATAACTTACATTTTAGTTTTGCAATTATAAATTAGAACTAAATAGATAATTATAATTATTAAATAGAACTAGTAAATAAATTACAACTTTTAAAATTTTACATATCACAGACCTAAATAAACACCTTAACATTTCTCTATAATAATTTTGTTTACTTTTTTATTATAAAAACAAAAAAAAAAACAAATTATAGTTTCTATTCGCAGTAAAATCGTATGGGCAAGTTATAATTTTGTAGGAAATGAACTTATGATATCAGTAGATAACAAAAATGAAGTCATTCACATTAAAGTTTGCTTTTACCAAATTTTTTAAACATTGCTTGAATACGTGTAGTTATCTAATAATGTAAGAATATGTACAAATCCTCCATTTTGAATACATTTCTGTTGAGTAATTAGTACTGCAGTTTTCATCTTAATTTAGATAAATGTAGCTTCAGTTAACAGCTCAATTTTAATTCCTTAAATAAGCACTTAATATGCAAATTTAAAAATTATCAATAAACAATTAAAATGCATCATTCACGAGAACCAACTGTGAATTAGTATTAACTTATGTATTTTAAAAAGTAATGTGTCTATTTTATTCTCAATTTTTATTTTTATTATGTAAATTCCTTTGAATAGGCCTCCTAATTTTTTAAGAAATATACCTCTTTTTCTTTCTCTTTTTCTATTTAGCCTCCGGAACCATGGTAAGGTATTACTTCAGAGGACGAATGAGGATGATATGTGTGAATGTAAGTGAAGTGTAGTCTCAGGGTGATCATTCCTGAGATGTGTTGTTAATTGAAACCTAACCATGAAAGAACACCGGTGTCAACGATCTGGAATTCAAATTCGTATAAAAGTAACTAGGTTTCTCTTACTAGGATTTGAACCTTAGATCTCTCGACTTCGAAAATCAGAAATATACTGGTTCTAACTATTATAAAATTGTGAATTTTATATTTTACGTTTTACAATCGTATAGATTATGTTTTATTATAATTCGCCTATTACTGGTCAAATGGTTTTTAATATAAAAGAAAAACTTAACTTTACGTTAAAATTTATTAACTGTTTAAGTATTTGTTTAATGCAAAGAAAAGTGTGTTTTAAAGTATACTGCGTAGAATTATTTTCTTTGGATTAAGTCATAAAAAACTACTAGTTACTGGCTGAATAACACCAAACCGGCCTAAATTCCTGGATAGAGTAATTTATTAGTGTAACACTTGTAAACACTGGAATTCAGAGAGTCGTTATTGAACGAGCAGGAAGTTAACAAATTCGTACTTGGTTGCGTGTAGATTCATGGGTATGTCAGTTGAGGAAATAACATACGGCTACATTTAACATGAAAATCTATCATTCATCATGTTTTTATTGCTAAATTATACATTACCGTATTAAAATTTATTGTTATGACTAAAAAAAAAAAAAAAAATACCTGTTATGTAAGTTAGGTAACAAGGAATGGAATAAGAATTTGTAGAATAACTACTAGAAAATTGAAATTCTCATATTATAATTATATCTTCATCTATTAAAAAAAAATTATGATTAAAGCAATACACTAATTTTCCATTTTACTTCATTAGAAAATTTTTATTTTTAATTATTTGCTTCTGATTAAAAGTTATATTCGTTTTTAATGAGTGTTTATAAACAATATAGTTGTTATTCGTGGACAGTTGAGTTATGGTTGGAATTGTATTATATTATAGAATTAATTTTGGTTTGTCATTAAGATTTTGTTTTTATTTAGTTTGTAGGTCAAACTTATAACCTTGTGTATGAAAACATGAATCAACTGTAAACTTATCGATTTGACAGAATCGATGTTACGACTGATGGAACGAACTTAGAAAATGTGTAAAATTCCAGGTGTTCAACTTCGAATCGTGATCCTAGGAAGTTATTGCAGTGTAAGCTCATTCAGGTGTTTAATTACCTGATTACCGACTGATTACCTGAATACTTAACTAACTTTATTGAAGAAGTATGAGGACTTATCGATGGAAGTTAGCAAATATACGGGAAAGAGGCCGTCAAACCACCTCAAATTGTCCTCTATGAGATCACTGATGTTGCGTTTCTATGAAATAATAGGCGCCACGTCCAAAAGCAGCTACTACATTAAAATTGTCTGTGCTAAATAATTACGAGTTATGTTGAAAAGCGTAGAGGTTTATCAAAAAATAATAGAATTAGTCCGTGAACATAACCTAATCTGATACATTTTCAAGAGAAAGAACGAGCTGGCCTTTGGCTGGTTCTGAGGAACCTGCATTATTCAATCCCGACCATCATCAACAGTGAAATTAAATAACACGGACATAAGATACGAAGTACTATAAAAGTCAGTTATCTTTTGATAAAATAACTATTGCTTACATTCTTCATAAACCTTAAGCTAATCAGAACAAGGGAATGTTCAAAATAAGAATAATCGTGAATTGTAGCGTATCATTTGAGACGTGTATAAGAGCTGTAGGTCTAGTCTAATTCAGGAAATGTCAACAAAACGGACATGCGATGAATAACTGCCTATGACCCTTCCGGTGTGTAAACTGTACAAAAAGTGCACAAGAATGCGGACTGTTTTAGAAGGATCGAAATAACTCCTGGTATTTCGAGCTATTAGTAATAAGAAGTGGCTCCTGCTATCTGTGCACTTTGTCACTCGAAACATCCAGCTAATTATAGAGATTGTAGAGTCTACAAGAAGATCGTAGAAATGAAACAGTATAACAAGAAAGTACTACCCTGTTAGGCAACATAAATTTCCATTCATTAGGCCGAGGAAGGTCTAGAGATCCATATTATTTAAGTGCTTAAATAATATTTAAATAATAATTTCTTATCTTATGCTACGGTTATGCGACCCAATACCCGGAAAGTGGAAATCAAAGACAGCCCTTGGCTATGAATTAGCTCCTAAAAAAAATGCTCGTTATGCTCTCATTTAACACCGTAATTTATAACACAAAACTGTTTAATGGTATCCTTCAAACGACGTGTTTCCGGTTGGAATATAAGATTTATCAACCAGTGATGGTACCTAAGCAATGCAGGGCAGTGAATTACGTATCCTCGTTCAGCCAAAAAAGCCTACTACCTAATATGTCTAAGGTATTTGAAAGGCTATTCCTTCAGCGATTATGGCTTATGTTAGAGAATGGGACAAGTTATTCCTGACTACCAAACCGTTTTCCACGGTGCACATTCCAATACTAAACATACACAAAGAATCATTCATGTACTACTTGGAGGAGAAAATGTTTTGTTCCGCTGCCTTTCTATAGTTCAGCCAAAAAAGCCTACTACCTAATATGTCTAAGGTATTTGAAAGGCTATTCCTTCAGCGATTATGGCTTATGTTAGAGAATGGGACAAGTTATTCCTGACTACCAAACCGTTTTCCACGGTGCACATTCCAATACTAAACATACACAAAGAATCATTCATGTACTACTTGGAGGAGAAAATGTTTTGTTCCGCTGCCTTTCTATATATCCAACAAGCATTCGATAAAGTCTGCTATATAAAAATAAAAACAAATTTACCTTAATCCATTTTTTTTTTAATTTTGCGCAGTTACATGGACGGACGCTTCTCCCAGATAAAAAAAAAGAAAAAGTTTTCTGAATAATTTAAAGCTTCCTCGAGTGTTCTTCAGGGCTAAGTATTGGGCCATATCTTCTACTCCATCTTACTGTATACCCGGGTCTACAGTAAGAAGATGGAGTATCTGTGATACTCCATCTTTAAACCTTTGGGTTCACAAACAATACCACTATTGCATCGTTTGTCGACGATTTGGCAATTGTCGCTATCGATGATGATCTGATTCAAGGTTTAAATAATTTACAATCTAGGTTAGACCTTTTTACCGAGTGGTTGAAGAAATGGAAAAATAAGGTAAATCAAGCGAAATCGACTCACATGACATTCAAAATGAGAAGAGGTGACTGTCCAGAAATCCATTTACATGGAGGTTTTTCCCTCCAGCTGAAAGTGAACGGTTTTTAGGTATTCACTGAGATCGTCGTTTAATTGTATTCGAGAGGAAGTTGATCGATTTGCAACAGTGTACAAAATATCACTTAACGACCACGTATACTATTTTGCTGTTAGTCTCTTACGCAATGGGGAAGAACTAAGGTGATTAAAGTTGATATATGTATTGGACTTAGGAACCTAATAGTGATACTCAGGTCGATGTCTTTATTCTTAAGTAGTTCATCATCAAAGTACTTATGTTTATGATAGTTTTTTTATAATGTTCTTTTTTTCTGGCTTTTATTTTTCTTTCAACGATGTGGTGTTATTCTTAGTAGTGGGAATTATTTTAATTTCTACCACATAACTGGATGGATTTTTTCAATGCTCATGCAACTATTGGTTTATTGTTGGTGTTTAAAATGGATTTAATTAAGGTATTCCCAGGGAACCTCGTCTATAACTTGATTATCGAGATGAAATTTACTTTTGGTTTTTAATCTACAATACCGATTGGGAATAAGATTTAAGATTAACAAACATTCATTAATTAGGGAAATCGATTGACGGTAAGATTGAATGTATATAATTAATTATCGACAGTAATTATTTTCTTTAAATTCTTCTGAAAAGCAAAAAGCATGGAATAATCTCCAGAATAATATTTATTCACATTTTAGACGTAATTCACTAACAAAAAATTGTCGTACATTCACAGTCACCAATAAATGAATAAAAAAAAAATTCTAAGATAAAAACATTACCGGAAATTTTTATTATGTAATTAATATGCAGCAAAAAACAATATTTTTTTATTATATTTTTTATGAATAATTATTAGACCATCGATTTACAGTTACAATAATTATAATAAAAATTATTAGACCATTAATACTGTTTGTATGTAGTAGTCAGCAAGTTTGTTGTTTCAAGTTGTCTATCAGAGTTACACGTTTTTATCTTCTGTTGTAATTAAATAATAAATAAAAAATGAGTAAAATTTGTTTCAGTATTTTATTAACCAGCTGAAATAAGGAGGCGTAAATGAGGAGTAGTTTAAAATTATATAACTACAATATGCTTACCCACGACTTGAAGATATCCTTTACGGCTGCGCATAGGATCTGTATTAACCTGACACATGTACCAGCCTCTGTCTGCTTCTTGAACATTTCTTATATGCAGATACCAGGACCGATGGTCGTTAAAAGTTAAAGATATGCGAGGATTCTGTGTAATAACATTATGATGAATAGACAAAATCGTCTGTGTGTCCACTCTCACCCAAGCTACCTGCCAAGAAACACGAAGCGTCTGCTAAAATTAACAAACTGATTCTATATTTAAACAGGTGCATTAAATATATGACTAATATATTTTCTGTCTGGTAATTATGTACAGAATAAATGAAATTTTACAATAAAAAATGTAAGGTATTTTAAAATTTTTCTTTATTTTAGTACTTATTTCTAGTTATTTTATTTATGATATTAAAAACTTGTTTTTGTTGACAAATCACTTACCTTTTGAACAGAATAACTTATTTTTTAAACTGTTAATTCTTCAAGAAATCTATATCTATATTAAAAACGTTTTACAATTTTATCTATTTTAATAGAAACAACTTTATTATTTAACACAAACTAACGCGCACGCGCGCCTACACACACACACATGCCATGGCATGTGTTTGGTTCCACCACCATCAAAAAATTTGTGTATTTGTATTATTTGTGTGTATACATATATATATATATATATATATATATATATAAAATATAAAAAATATATATATATATATATAATAATATATATATATATTATATATATATATACACATATATTAATGCGTATACAAATACGCATTCCTTGCACATATATAAGCAAGAAAGCTTAATCAAGAAAATAAATTTATTTAATTATTAGTAATATTTGCTGAAAATAGCTATCCAAATGGCACAGAAATACATTAAAATACTTAACAATAAAATATCTTTCTTTCAATAATTCCAGGTAGAATATTTTAAACGTGAAAAGTCCTAAAATGTAAGATTAAAAAAATACAAATGCAAATTAAACTGAACAGAATTAATGATTATATCTCTAAATTTAATAAAACCAAGAAATAATTTAAAATATCCAATTAAGGCAGCCCTAGGGAAAAATTAAGGAAAAGGGAATACTAAAATCATAACTGTTGAAATTCAAGTATGACTGTTAATGAATGACAGTTACCTAAACTTGAAATTAAATTGAAAACTTAAATCTTGAGAGGACAGCTAAGTAATAAGTATGCGATTAGAATTTTGTCCTATCCTGCTCAGACTGTACTTATTTCATGATTGAAAATTTTTATCACAAATTTTAAAAGTGTTAAAATACTCCCAACATAGTTTAAAAGTGTTAAAACAGTGTCCTCCAATTGCTATTGTTTGTCCAAACTATACTAGAAACATTTCTTTCTGATAAAAACATCAGAATTTTGTTCTAAAATGGGTAATTCCGTTCTATATAATTATTCTATAATTTTGTTCTATGCAGCTATATAATGCTCAATTAATGACCGTCTTTTAGCTTCACACAATTTGCTCATGTAAATCACTTACAAAAAAATCTGTAGTTAATGATTTAAATTCACGACAAGTATTATTTATATACTCATACTGACATTTCGTTTCAATAAATCCACAAAAAAATAATTTGTAAGCTGCGAATCAGAAATGTGGAGTAAAAGGGTTAAAAATACTTTCAACTGATGAAGAATCTTGCTGCAAAACTCTCGGGTGGAAGGTAATCGTATATCAAGATACATTTTTCTTTTTAATAAAAAAAATATTATGAAATAATATTTTTTTACAGATTCTGATTTTACTTTTCATATCTCATACTACATTTGTTTGTTACTAATATTCGTATCAACAGTTTAAAAAAATGTTAATTGCATTAGTTAAAATTATTATTATACAATATTCGTAACAATTTTTTATCAATGATGTGACATAATTATTAACCATACCAGTAATGTAAACAAAGCGTGTATCATTAATACCATAGCAATAATAATTGACCAGTAGATTCCAGTAGCGTCCTAAAAATTACCATTAAGCGCGAAGGACGGTAGTATACATCAAATTTCACTAATTCTTCCTTTGTATCTTAACATCGATAAATAAATTCGTCTACACAAAACACCTAGGTACTTAGTTGTTTTGTTTGATAAAAATTTTCTGTTTAGCAACCACATTAGGCAAGTAGGGGCGGACGCCGTCTCAGTGATGCACAAACATGGATGATTGCTCGGAAACACTATGGGTTGTCGGGCCGTCAAATGTACCGAGGTGTCTTTGGAAGCATTACCTATTACGCGGCGCCCGTTTGGGCGCTAGGTTGGATATGAATACAGTACTTCTTCAAAATTTAAGGAGTGCCCAGCGCAAAGCCGTAATTGTATGCTCGGATGGCTTTAGAACAACCTCCTACGAGGCTACCACCGTATTTGGAAAGGCTATCCCAATCGATTCAGTGGTAAAAGTTCAAGCAGCCATGTGGAGATTGCAAAGAGGCAGGGAGACTGAAGTATTTGGGATGCGGTTTTGAACCGGGCCAGTACTGTACCGGAACGGTCATTACAATGTATTGGCTCTAAATTTCGTTAAGTTACCCATCTCCCGTCTCCTGAAGAGGTTGCAGACCCTCACGATTGAATTATGGTAGCTGGAATGAGACACCACGATTAAGGGAAGATTCTTGTATAAGTTTATACAGGTATGGGGTGATGGTATGCCTCGAGCTCGTTTTTAAGAGTAACGTGTTCTCAGGTGCTCACCAAATACGTTAATTGGAACTAATATCTGTTTCGGTTCTGCCTGGCAGCTGATGAGCTCTGTGTGGAGTTCCAGTCAAATGAATACCTGATGTTTGACAGCCCTGCTCTTGGGAGAGCCAGAGACCGGTCCATCCTGGAACTTGCAGGTCAAGGGGAAAATTGGCCACTCATAAGCGCCGAGTAAATGTGGCGAGAGCCGCATTGTCGGACCGTGTCGTAGATGGGGTTGCTTTGTTCAACCGGTATCCGTAGTTTATCTAAGGGAAAGATTTCTACCGCATTGCCGTGGGAAGCTAACCCAGAGTATGGCTAACCACCAGCCAAATATTATAGCCCCAAGCGCTATAAAATTGTGCACAGGTACTTGCTGGCATTCAGCGACCTAGGTGTGGCAGCGATTTGCTGTCTAGACGAATTAAATATTATTTATGGGTGTCACATATATATTTTTAGTAGTTGACTAAGTGTGCCTACCCATTTTAGCAAATATATGACAAGTAAGCGGTTAGGTCAGGTAAGCCGGTGGTGTATGGCACCGAGCTTACCTAATCCGCTCACGCTTTTAGGTAGGTTCTAGGAGCTATGTTACGATACTGGTCGCCAAACTGTTCGAAGCTGCGTTCCCGTTTGTGACCTAGACATTCGGTCTTATGGTTTAGGGCGACCGAATGAGGTGGTGGCAGGACAAATCCCAAGCAGACCAGCTGTGTAGGTTAAAGAAACTTTTAAAGAAAATTACTTGGAAAAGATTATTTTACGTTTATTTTTACTTTTGATGCAGCTTTCTACTTTGGTTTGATGCAGCTCTCCAATATTCCCTATCTAGTGTCAGTCGTTTCATTTCGATATATCCCCTACATCTTACATCCCTAACAATTTGTTTTATATATTCCAAAGTTGCCTACCTGCACAATCTTTCCCATCTATCTGTCCGTCCTATATTAAAGCGACTATCACAGGATGCCTTAAGATGTGACCTGTAAGTCTGTCTTATCTTTTATCAATATTTTTCCAAATTCTTCTTTCTTTAACAATTAGCTGCAACACCTCTTTATTTGTCACTTTATCCAACCAACTTATTTTTAAGATTTTCTTTGGAACCACATTTCAAAAGCTTCTAATGTTTTCTTCTCAGGTACTGCGATCGTCGAAGTTTCAGTTTCATATAAAGCTATGCTCCAAACATATACTTACAAAAATGTTTTCCTAATGTTTAAATTAATTTTTTATGTAATTGAATTGTATTAATGACTGAAAGATCGTTTTAGTTGTGCTATTCGGCATGCTTCGGCGATCTTTAGTAATTCTACTTCCGAAATAACAAAATTCTTCTACTTCAGTAGACTTTTCTCGTCCCATTTTTATATTCAATAATCCATGTACTTTATTTCTACTACATTTCATTATATTTCTTTTGTTCTTGTTTATTTTCATGTGGTAGTTCTTGCGCAGGACTTCATGCATGCTATTCATTGTTTCTTCTAAATCTTTTATACTCTCAGCTAGAACTATTATATCATTAACAAATCGTAGCATCTTTATCTTTTAATGTTGTATTGTTACCTCGGATCTAAATTGTTCTTTAAAACCATTAACTGCTAGTTCTATATAAAGATTAAAAAGTAACGTGGATAGGGAACATCCTCATCGGACTTCCATTTCTATTAAGGCTTCTTTTTTATGTTCTTCGATTATTACTTTGCAGTTTGGTTCCTGTAAATGTTAGCAATTGCTCTTCTATCTCTATACTTAAATCTTAAACTTTTTAAAATGCTGAACATTTTATTCCAGTCTACATTATGGAATGCCTTTCCTAATTCTATAAATGCCATGAATGTTGGTTTGTTTTTTTTGTCTTCCTTCTACTATTAATCCAAGCGCTATAATTCCTTTCCTGGTTCCTATACTTTTCCTGAAACCAAATTGGGGTTCTCCTAACATTTCTTCACTCACCTCTCAATTCTTCTATACAGAATTCTAGCTGACATATTTGGTGCATAAGTAGTTAAGCTAACTGTTCTGTATTCTTCACATTTTCCTGCCCATGCTTCTTGGTATAATGACAATAGCACTGTTATTGAAGTCTGACAGAACTTCCCCTTTTTCATAAATATTACAGACAGTTTGTATAGTCTATCTATTGCTTTCTCACCTGCACTGCACAGTAATGCTCTAGGTATCTCCATCCTAGGAGTAGTTCTACCATTCAAATCTTTTAATGCTCTATTAAATCCAGATCTCAGTATTGTCTCCCTTTTCATTATCTTCGAATTCCTTTCTTCCTCTGTAACACCAGTTTCTAATTCATTTTCTCCACGTAACTTTTTAATTTATTCCACCAAAGAAAATGTCGACAAGTTCAACATTTTCTTTCGTTTTATAAATTGATGTACCATCTTTATTTAACACATTATTAGATTTTAACTTACTTACCACAAAGTTCTCCTTAACTTTCCTGTATGCTCCATCTATTTTACCAATGATCACTTCTCTTTCCACTTCTGAACACTGTTCTTTAATTCAATTTTCTTTTGCTATTTTGCATTGTCTGCCTAGAGTATTTCTTAACTGTCGATAGGTCCTTTTTCCTTCTTCATCACTAGCATTCATATACACTCTACTTTCATCTATCAACTGCAATATATACTCTGATAACCAAGGTTTCTACCAGTTCTCTTTGTACCACCTTAGTCCGCTCCTGCTGATTTAAAAATTTCCTTCTTAACATTCTCCCATTCTTTTCTTTATTTTCTACCTTATCTTTTTTTACTCAGACCTCTTGCGATATCCTCCTCAAAAATCTTCTTTACCTCCTCTTCCTCAAGATTTTATAAATTCCATCAATTCATCTGACACTTTTCTTCACGTTTTTAAACTCCAATCTACATTTCCTTATCACTAAATTATGGTCGCTATTAATGTCTGTTCCTGGAAATGCTTTGCAGTTGACAAGTTGATTTCTAAATCCTTGCTTAACCATGGTATAATCTATCTGACATCTTGCATTATCGCCCAGCTTTTTCAAAATGCATATTCTTCTGTTAATTTTTAAACTAGCATGGTAATTAGTATATTATACTTTGTGCAAAACTCAACAAGTCCTTCCCCTCTTTCTTCCTTTTGCCCAGCCTGTATTCACCCACAATGTTTCCTTTCGTACCTTTTCCAATTCTTGCATTCCAATCTCAAACTATTATTAAATTTTCATCCCCTTTTATGTGTTAAATTGCTTCATAAATTTTTCATATACACATTCTACCTCATTATCATCATGAGCACTTGTTAACAATTGTTATCGGGTTAGGTTTTGATTTTATCCTGAATACAATAACTTTATTTAAGCTTTTTGAAATACTTTATTCTCTTCCCTATCTTCTTGTTCATTATGAAACCTACTCCTGCCTTCCTTTATTTGACATTGAGTTAATTATTCTAAAGTCACCTGTCTAAAAGACATTTTCCTCTTTCTAATGAACCTCGCTAGTTCCTAATACATCTAAATTTAACATATACATTACCCTCTTTAAAAGTTCTAACCTACCAACCTTTTTTAGACTTCTACCATTCCACGTTCCGACTCGTAGAATGTAATTTAACTTTAATTTTTTGTATACCCCTTCCTTAGTAATCCAAATGGAGGACTACTTTACCAACATAATATTTTACCAAGGAAGGCACCTCCATCTTTGTTACATGAAAATGCAGAAAGCTAAATTTTCTTGGAAAAAAAACAAAACAGCTGTAGTTTTCCATTACTTTCAGCTGTATTGTTCTCAGAAGATTTAGTGATGTTGGTATGGCCGTTTAAGTCCTCCTGACTTACGCCCTTGACAATTACTGAAAGTGTTGCTGCCCTCTTTTAGGAATCATTTCTTAGTCTGCCTCTCAACAGAGACCTCTCCGCATACAGTTGCACTCTCTCCAGTATGGTTGCTATGGTAATTAGTTGCTCCGGTACAATGGTAATTTGAGTACAGCTACTCTGTATCACTGAGCACTCTACCCCCTCACCATTGGCAAGATCTCATGATTACAACTAAATAAATTTCTTTATCACTGTTTAAATGTATATTTTACTCTTTTTTTTTACTGTCTTTCTAAGGTTAAAAATATTTGAGTACCAGTTAAAAATGGCTGTGAATGTAATTGATATACGGAATGTTAAAAAATTAATCTTATTCACAAAATTTATTTTATTGATTTTACTGAACGATGTAACAAATAAATAACGCAAATATAAGCAGATTTACCTGCAGAACAAGCAAAAGTATTTTTGTTGTTGCTATATATAAGAAAAATATTCTGACTAATTGTATGAGATTTAACCTTTTTTCTTATGAAAGTAAACCACTAAATGAACATGAAGTAATAAATGAAAAATATACTTGTATTAAAATTTCTTCTTATTTCTTTTTGCAATTGATTCTGTAACTACAATTTGGTAAATGCAATGTTATGTAAATGTGGCATTATCTGTTTTACATAAATGATGATCATCAGCAACCGAATATCTGTATTCGACTGATTAACTGTTAATCCTAGTTCTAGATCCCTGAAAATTACATAAAATGATTCTAAATATGCTCCTAGTTTTTGTTCTGCCATTATTACGAGTAGATAGGTTTAACCATCTTTGGTAGGATGAGGTAATTAACATTTTGTAATGATAATGAAAACATAATAATAATAGGAACATATATATAGTCCACATTATTATGAAAAATCATACTCAAAAAAGATTTTATGAAGAAAATTCTTTGAGGAAAATCAGATAAAATAGCTCCAAATGATTCGATCTGAATTTGAAATTTGCAGGTAGCATGAATATTAAACATTTTGAATAAAGAAGAAATATTTAAAATCTTTTATTTTAAAATATAAAAAGATAATCGATCTCAAATCGAATTGTCCATGTTTTTTCTAGTTATTTTACAAAATGTACCTTGATAAGAACATTACAAAAAGTTCCAAAATAATCATCAAGTAAATAAAACTTTAATATCAGCATAGTTATACAATTACCGCTGATAACTATACACAAATGTAGGATTTTAATCACAAAAAATATAAAAAATAGGTTTATATATTAAAAGAAGTTACAAGTACAATTAATTATTTAAAAGAAATGTTATCAAAAAGTTTTCACTTTATATTAAATGAACATTTTTTTCTAATGATCTTAAATAAATTTTTAAATTTAAAAAAGGTAATACAACTTGAAAGCGATTTGCACATGTCCTTCAGCTAGATCAGCTTCTCACGGCATGAAATATTGTTTTTAAAGTCTTTAGAAAAAGCCTTAATTGTATTTTTTATAAACATATATTTACACGATTCAAAGTAATTAAAGTAATCTTATTTCGACAGTAAATTGATTTCTACAGAATATTATTGATTTAATGCTTGAATTAGATTTGAAACTGAAATGAGTCTTTTCTGGTTAAAATTATATTTTGTGATTTTAGTGAAATATAGATCCGTTTGAACTGGGAATATTCCCTTATTTTAATGGATATCTTTTTCAGTATCCCATTAAAAACCATACAAACGCAGGATCAGATATTATTTAGGACAAATCTAAAATTATGTGTTTCAAATGATAAAAATCTCCTTGAAACATATACTAAATAAATAAATGACAATTATTATTTTTTAATTAATGGAAATAAGGATAAATTCATTTACTTTGCAGTTTTTTACAGTCCTTTTATATATTTTTTTTTTTTTTTTTGTAGCCTGGTATGATTTTTATTTGTGGAATTATCAAGAATAAAAATCTGTAATTTTTATCACTGAATCGCTTTTAAAATTAAATTTTTGGACGTTCTCATACTATAATTTTCATTCAAAAACAAATTCAATTATCGAAGAATACAGTATTACTTGCCATAAGTTATATGTGTTTCTTAAATTCAAATTTTATTTTATTTTTCTATTTCTTATTAAAATACAAACATTATATTCCTGTTTTTATCATTTTCTCTCCCACAACCCATGGAAAGGGTGTAGGAGGAGAGTTTTTAATTTATTTTTTTGTGTTTAACAACATACATATTTTTATTCACGTTTTTGTTTAAATTACTGCAGTTTTGTGAAAAATTTTCCTTAATTATTTCAAAATTTAATCAAAATTGAGTTGATTTTTTTTTAATTTGAGGTAAGTAAGATAAAAGTAAAGAAATTTTTGTAAGAAAAAAAATTATAAAAAAGAAATTATATTAAAAAGTAGAAATGAAAATATGTTAATTCCATGTCCTGATAAAATAACTGCAATTTTCACACTGTTATTCTGAAATTGAACTTTTTATTCAAGAAGACTTATGAAGTAATATAACGAGAAAGAAACATAAAAATCAACTGTAAATTAGAATACCTTATAATTGCGTAGGTTATCTACAACACACGCTAGAAGAGCATCTCTACCTATCGTCACAGTGACGTTCTGTATAGGTTCTGCAAATCTCGGCAACATTGCCTCTGAAACAAAATTTAACTTTTTAGAATCATTTTATGATTTATTATTCAAAGAACAAGGAGAAAATATCGGTCTTAAATCACGAACTCATGCTAAGTTAAATTAATTACAATAAATTGGAATTATACATAAACATTTCAGTATTGTGTATTCGATCTCTAGATGAGTCAAGGAGTTACAAAAACAACAAAGAGCTCAGAAAGGCTCTGTTTCATTTTAAAATGACGGCATCATCGATTTTTAGACTCTCAGTTGCAGGAAGAAGAAAACTTCTATTTGTATTTGAGAAAATTAACAGCACAAAATTATCTCCTACATTCCTAATCTGTTCATGCATGTAGTAAGCTTAAGGAAAAGGTTGAACCCAGTCAGCGTCATGGTTGGATTTAGTGATTTCAAAACTGCAAATAACCCTTATCAATTCTCTTTTTTCTGACAATCTCTTCATTTTTATTTCATTTGTCAGCCACGATAGTTTCAATTAGGTCTTCAATAGCGTATTCTTCCAAAGACAAAACGCCATAAAAGATTTCCTGGATAAATTTTATTTAATGTGAAATCAAATAAAAATCCTCAAAATGTACTTAGAGAAAAGCCAAGTTGCTAATGTGTGGTGGTTTTATTCTTATCAAAACAATTACGTTGGAGTACATAGAATTGTCCTTATTGAAGTTGATATGGATTTTCCCTATTTATTATTCTCTTCAAACGTATGAGAACCTCTAGTAAGGTAGGCCAAAAGTACTTCGATAAACCTCAAACAAATACAAATACTGAAGTTTTGAATATAGTATCAGAAACAGAGGAATTGGAATTATCAAGCTTCCAATAATATGGGAATCATATCCATATTATTTTACAGTAATGGTGACACCACCTTTATTATCCTTTTATCTGTTGGTAGAAATTGTAACCAAACCGTTTAAGATAGAAGGTTTTATTTAGCATCCCAATTAATAGCGGTGTTTAGCCTTAAAACAAAAGAATAATGCGAGATTTCAATGTAACATTGAATAACATACTGATTATTATCTTGAAGCTTTATCCGGAAAAAACTTAATGGCATATTCATATCGATCTCATCGAAACTAAAAAATAATACATTTTTTTTGTGAGAAACTTTAGTCCCTATATTAGGATAATATTTTTATGGTTTATACCTAACTCAGCAATGTAATCCATGAAACAGTAATTGTAAATACACAATCGCAAAAGATCCATAACCTTTTCCCACTTCATAATCTGATTTCCATTATACCTACTAGTAATTTTTTTAACGTAAATGTTTGGGGTAACATTTTAGAAAATATTTTACACTTTCGAATACAAGCTACATCCTTTTTTTCTCTCCCATACCTAGGAGGGTGGACCAGCTAATACATTACACACCCACAGAGGTTGCCTTTCCTACCGAGATCCCGCGGGACCCGGCTATACCGTTCCCGTGGAGGTCGTTCACCCAGTAGTCTGGGAATGGGTCTTTTATATTCCTGCCTCTAATCGTAAAAAAAAAAAGATTCAGTTCTGGCCTACTGGGTGGACGACCCCCACGGGAACGGCATAGCCGGGTCCCGCGGCTATGGGCTATGGGACGCGACTAAGCTACATATTATATGGGTCAAACGTTCATGGAAAATTCTATCCTTTCAAAAATATAAGAACGTACTGTGTCTAAATTTTTGTTTACGATGGCTATAGTTATTTTACATGGAAGGTATGACGTTTAAGTCGCACGTTTATTTGTTTTATTTTTACACTAGGTAAAGTTTTCCATTAAATAAAATATCTACTGTACGTTAGGATTCCTTATGCTGAATTTTTTCTAATACACCACTGATGTATACGCTAGATACACCTCACCTGGTCCAAAGATAAATATTGGAAACAATAAATTTATAAATATTAAATTTTCAATTCCAAAATTATTCATTTTTTGTCTCTCACTCAAACTTTAAAAAAAAAATTATTTTATATGTTTGAAATTTAAAATACCATTAGAGTAAATTTCATTGAAATCATTATGAGTTTTTAGATTTATATATCTATTTCAATCATTAATTTAAGGGAAGTAGAACGTCACACATATTTAAAAATAGTTTATTCTTACAATAATTTTTTTTCAATATTTGATTTATTAAGCTTTATTGTGTTTTTTAAGTTATATTTTTTTAATGTTTCTCAAAACAAGGGGAAGTAATCAAAACAAATTTACCACATGAAAATGGTGTTGATGTAATTTTGTTGGTAGATTTACGAATTTACAAATATCTTACTTCAGGCAATACAAATCGTATGAAACTTTGCAACCCTTTGAATAGTGAAATACTCTTACTTAGAGTAAGTCAGAATGTAGCTGTCTGCTATCAGTTTTAGATTAAAAAAACCCTTACAGATATATTTTTTCCGCATAATAACTGCACAGGTATTTTAAAGGATGCAATTAGGTGACACCATGTTCTATTTTTTAATAAATAATTCTTTTTTATTTTAATGTTGAATTATTCTTCTCTGTTATGAGAAGCAACCAATTATTTATATTTATCCGTAGTTTGAACTCTGTGATTAAAGTACAAAGGACATTATTACAATTTAATATTACAATAATACGATTCTTTGTGATCGACAAGCCAGAGAGAATCGTATGTATTTATTCAACGAAAAACGATGCACTTTAAATTACGTATTTTCAGCAAATGCAATTCCATAGTCTCATTTATATTCATGGATATAATTGAAAATATACGAACTGTAACTACAACTACTGTCATTATAAAACATATAGAAAATAACCCTTACGCTGAACAAAGTTAATTGTAGGATAAACTACCCAAAGTGTTTTAATATAGGGTTGTAAAATAATTGTTGTATTTGACATTCATTATTTATTTGAGGATATCTAACTTGTCATTATAAAAATAACCTAGTCGTATAATAATAAATCTTAAACTTACTTTTTTCAGACGCTGGGATTTCCATTTACGAAATCATAGTTGATAGAGGGTAAGGGGATTTGATTTAAATTTTTATTCATGTATTTACCTGACTAAAGTAAGTCTAAGAGTATCATTCTTAGTTGCTAAAAGAGTTTGAAGTATTTAGTTATATTATATAAAAATATTAACTAAGGAAAGAAAGATAAATATCTTATAAATAACAAGTTAGAAAACAACATTTAATTTAAGAAAGCAATTAATGATATCGTTTTTGTAATGAAAAATAATTGTGATTTTATATTTTGGTATAAAGGCAATAAAATGAAATGAACTTTTTAATATTGTTTCTCAAAATCAAGAAATAGTGTTCGTTGAGTAAACATTGATTTTCATTCAAAATACAGATTACTCACTAATTGTGTAAAGTATCTTTTCCGGCATCTCAAACATATAATTTTTTTCATAAAAAATATATATAATAAAATAATTTTATGTTAATAAATAATCAAATTTATTTGATTATTTATTAACATGCATATTAATTGCATGTGCATATTAATTATTATTATTAATATGCACCTTCGAATGCATTAAGCATTCATATAAAACGTTATATTGATATGCTATTTTTTTCTTCGGAATTTGATTTCTACCGAATAAAAAATCTTAATCATATTTTTTATTTTAATAAATCTTAATTTATTTTAATACAACATAAAACATAACTGTTTTGGTCTATATTTATACTTTTTATTATAATTAATTGGATTTGAATTGCAAATAATAAATAACATTTTCTTGAGCATTATCTGTTAGCGCAAATTGAGTCTTAATCATAAATAAGTCGAGTCATCCATCCAGCCACCTATCGAATGTTATGAACAACATGACAAATATTTACATAATATTTATGATAAATAGTTTTATATTTCAATTTTACCCTTGTCAGAAAGCAACTAAAATAATTATAATGCAAACTAATGAACAATAACATGACAAGTTAGATGGCTATATATTAACCTAAGAAGTGTTTAACTCAAAACAAGATTGGTTGCAAAATTGTATATTATGGTTTGATGTAGTGTAGTTGTGTTTGTATGTTAGCTGACAGTAGTAAAAGTCTTAATCTTAAATGTTTGACATATATAAACTAAAAAAGAAATGTTTCTTTTAAATTCTTTTAAAATTAAATTTACAACAAACAATGAAGAAAATATTTTTTGATCTTTTCCAAAGGAGAAATAAATAAATGATAAAGAATAAATAATTAAATCATTAATTTTTTAATGGGTAGAATTGTCTCTACTATATTTATTTAATTATTTGTAACTTTTTCTTTTACATTAAAATTCCTTTAAACGATTCTTTAATTGAATATGTTAAATTGATAAAGAGTGAAAGCGTAAAATTACCTGGGTTTTTTTATTATTTAGTTGTGTGTATTGAGTAATATTCATCAACTACTTTTGATAAAAGTAAGAGGTGACGAGATAGTATTACAGGAATAAACAATTGAATGACAAGAGTAAAGAAGTGAAGTGAAGTGAATACATAGAATGGGCGCTTTAAAGTGAAGTGGTAAAAGAGAGAGTGAAAAAAAATTGTGAGTGTACCGCATTGGGTTATCCAACAGTGTCGCTAGCGTTCACCTAACAACGGTGTAGACAAGACGAGGCCTCCTCCCGACTAACAACACAAGCTCTCAAGTGATCATTAAGATGCAATTGTTGCTCTTGACAATACCTTTCTTCAGATAACGATTTCTAGACACTCAGTTGATATCGTAATCTATATAAAACCGTTACGTTTATTAAATTGTAATTTACGTTGTATTAATATATCTCAAATAA
The DNA here is from genome assembly GCF_047948215.1 of Lycorma delicatula. Lineage (NCBI taxonomy): Eukaryota > Metazoa > Arthropoda > Insecta > Hemiptera > Fulgoridae > Lycorma > Lycorma delicatula. Next base: position 277,959,254 of record NC_134455.1, on the reverse strand, counting down.
TATTACAATGAAGCGTTATTTTTAAATCAATTCTGTTTTTTGTTGATTTTAGAAAAAAAAAATTCAGAAAGTATAAAGTTACAGAAAGTGCACTCTTCTAAATTGAATATTTAAAATTAATTCTTTGATAATAAAGTCAGAATACGTTAAGGTACGGAATGATATTTTACGTAACTATTAAATAGACTTTATAATAACATTTGGCGGATCAGTGAATTTTTAATTCACATTTAGGAGTAAAAGAACCAACTGAGAACTATTTCTAAACATTTCTGCGGTAATTTCTTCTACGATTACAATTACTGAAACTTTTTAAAACACACAAACACACGTTATTGATTTTATCAGTAAATGTACTAATTAAGTTGTGTAATTTGGTCTTACTGCAAGTTACTAATTCTTTCTCCAGATCATAAAGGAGTTTGACGGGAATATTTGTTTAGTTTAGAAAAAACTTTCGACTTTTACAGTTCAATTGCTTCGATATCAGGTTTGTCACGCAAATTGCGAAAAGATCAGAGTTGTTGGGTAGGATAGTTAGCAGTTGAAAGTTAACATTTTTTAATGAAAAACTTAAGAAAATCTTTTATTTTTGTTTCTTATCATCTATAAAATTAACAGGTTTTCCCATAATAATTATCTCTTAAAATTAATTTCGATTCTATTCTCAACATTGTAGTTTGCCGCATTTCTTTTGAAATCAGTCTTAAATACAGGAGATAACACTTACAGGAGCGATTACTTCAGAAATAAATAATGTGTGGTACGTGAAAAAACTATGTAATCAAAAAAATAAATATAGTACAATCTATTAAATTTAAGTGTCCGACGTCATGTTATGACGCACTGGTATATGCTTTATTTAGACATTTTTTTATATTTATAGATCGACTGAAATTTGCAGTTGATATTGATCGAAACATCAACAGAAAATTAACGCTTACTTAACCCCCCAATTTACACCTTACCATACTGAAAAAAGCCACTACAAAAAAAGAGCACGGGATTTTAATTAAACTCATTCATAAAATTGAGAGTTTTACCATAAAAAAACGTGTAGTTCACTGAACAGAATATTTCCATTTTACTTTCTGATGGGATAAAACGGTGATTTCTTAAAGCGTTAGCTTCGCTCTTAGATGTTTTTCATTAGACATGAAGTGTGTAGGTAGCACGATCAGAAAAGTATATAGCAATTAAGTAAATATGTATTGATAAAGGAGTAATACTAGCATAACAGTAGGAAAACAAGCATAAATTCTAATTCATCTGTCGCCACCGGTTGAGGTGCGGTATGTGTCAAGGCTAGACGAGGCAAGACGAGCACCACTTGCAAAGGGAGTTTGCTTCTGTTTTCGCTAGCGCTAACGGATCCGCGCTAGACTAGTTTTTGCTAGCGGAAACATAAGCAAACTCTTGGTGATCGCCTTGCCTCGTCTAGCCTCGCCAGGGAATTCACACATACCGCACCTCTCCCAGTGGCGACGGATGACCTTGAATTTCTGCTTACTTTCCTATTTTATATTCAATTAAATAGTAAATATTTTGGTTTGCAACTACAATTTCATCTGCGCTAAATTCCACAGCAGTATAAAAATAATAGCATTCGATCAAATATTACTAAATTTCTGTGATAGCTGATTAAAAAACTGAGGTTTTACTCTGGTAAACTAATATGTTAAAACGCATAAAAGATTGGTTTCTTGTTTTATAAGAACGAGTTTAAATAGATATAAAGAGAGAGTTACTAGAATGAAAAATAGCATTGCCGTGAAGTGAAATAATTGTTTCATAAAAATCACTAATCAAATGATTTAAATAAGTATCTTAGTCATTTTCTATTTCAAGAACGTATATAATTTATTGTGATATAATAAATTCCCCCCTCAAAAAGAAATTATTATTATTATTATTATTTACAAATTGCTAATAATAACAATACTCGCGTTTACTTTGCTCTGAAATATTCCTTGCCGATCTTCAAACGGGGTACAATTGAATTTCAATTAATTCCTGGAAGTTCGTTAAAAGGAGGCTTTTACAAATATGATATTTGACATTTTATGAAGGTACTTATTTTAGTGTTTATTTCTCTGCTAAAATTATCAAACGTTGAAGTTTTCTAAAAGTCCTGAGTTATTTGATGATAGTAATTTAAAAGTTATCTGAATTATTTATACTTTAGGAAAGATCCGAAATGATATTGTTTTAATGTAATATAATAAAATTAAAAGCTGTAGTAAACATGAACAATCAGTTTTATTATAGCAATATCCTAACGCGGAAATGACACCAAGTTCCTGGTAAATAACCTTCCACGTTTACAAATCTATTAAATTACACATTATTAAAATTTTTTCAAATGTGAAATACTTAAAAATCATTAAAACAGATTCTTGTTTAAAGGAAACTTATTTATTAAGAATCAATTAATCATCTTTATCATAATTTTAAAAATTATTACCACACATGTCTTATAAAACTAGTGATCTAATATGTAAAAACAATCTTAATAAAATGTACTTTCTTAAGTACGTAAATGAAAAGCATAAAGGATGTTTGTATTTAGAGGGTTATGCTGAAAGTCTAACACACTAACACAGCTGTTGATTTTAAGTCTGTTTGCTTTCCTTTAAAAGTCCTCAAGTAAATGTTATTTTGACACAATATGTTGAATGACCACGTTTTTTAAGATAAATTTAAGTTGCTTATACAAAACGAATACACTTTCTTATTTAATAAAAGTGTATTAGGTTAGTTCTCGATGTCTTTAATTTTCTATTAGATATGTAGATGCTATATATAAATAAAATAAGTAATTACGACTTAAAAAAGCTTCGAAATAAGATGAATCACATTAAGTAAAAAAGATATTGATTGAACATTTTATCGATATAATTTTAATTTTATTTTGAATAGTACTATAATTAAATCCGATTACGAGAAATTAAGTCGAAAGAGAAGATGTAACTCCGTCTTCAATTTTCACTTATACATATCGTATTGTAACAAAACCGATACAACTGCATAACCGGTTACTCAGGTTCCCTACAGGTGGTATGGGACCTGAGTAACGGATTATTGCCAATTAAGAAGAAAGTAGTAGAAAATATAATGATGGGAGGAATCCAGAAGTGGGCTAAAAGGAACCGTTTTAGTAAAGCTAACAGGTCCATTTAACAATCGTCCTTTGTAATACTACCCGCTGAACAACAGATGTTGTTCCGAGAGAAGATTTACCGGTCCCAGAGTAGAAAAGCATGGGAAAAGGAAAGGGCTCGGTCGAGCGTTCTCACAATCAACTGGGGTCAGATCATGCAGGTCAAGAGGATAGGAGGATAAATACTCCAGGGAAGACGAGTTGAAGTTAGTTCTGCGAGATCAGTTTTGCGAGAGAGTTATGCTAGAGAGTTCTAAGCAAAGAGTCATTATGCGAGTTTGAAGCTCGAATATTCTGCGAGGAGGTTTTTGAAGGAGCGAATTCCTAGTGTATAGAAGTTTGACGTGATTAAGATGACATCACAAGTAATTCCAGCACATCAAAACAAAAAGTGGTTCGGTGAGTTACTGATAGTAAATAACTGAAAAAGATAATGTGCTAAATTTCATTCATAAATTTTTAGGGTAGTTTTATTTGTGAAAAGCAAAACTATTTGTAGTGAAAGAATTTTATGCTTGTCTTATATAATATACAATTGTTGTTACGTCAAAATAACATTAACCTCTATGACGACTATTAAAGGAAAGCAAACAGACTTATATCAACAGTTTCTTTATTAATGTATCATTAATAAATAATATATAATTATGTATAATTTATGTTAATACAAGACTACTGGATAAAAATGTTAAGATTACTCGCATGCCAATGTGTTTTGTCAGTGGGAATGAATTCTAGTTTTCTTTACTTAACTACCTGTAAATAAATCCTGACAATTACTTTAAATTCTGTATTGTATGTAATCAATGTTTTTTATTATTGTGGTTGTGATTAATATGATTATTATTTGTTTGTTATTATCATTATTACTCTTGTCAATATTATTATTATTGATCTGTCTTGTTATACTTATGTTCTTAAACTAATAAATTGTAACTATATCAAAATTTTTAATTGTTAATACCTCAATATTCTGATCGAGCCCCGAACACGCGACAGTATATTAAGGAAATCCCTTTATTCTTTTGACAATCTCGTGGCGATCTTTTATTTTGATAATATCCTTAATATGAAAGTTTAATACACACTTAATATTCATTATAACTGAGAAAGTTGGATTAAGGAAAAGTTTTCTACTTCTTCAATTGTTTAAATTCAATAATAAAACATATATCATGTATTTTTGTAGGACTAGAACAATCAAGAATATCTTAAACGAATTCAGTTTGGAGTTACTTTGTAATGATTTAACATTACTGGTGTATAACATTAACTGAAATATTACAATATTTCAGTAAATATTATTAATAGTAACAGCATAAAATCAATATAAACATAAAATATTATAAATCTTAATAACGATTGATTTTCCTGATATAAATTTTATTAATTATAGCTTAAGAAAATATGTATCTCAAGGTAGAATTCATCTATTATTAACTAACTTATTCACTTAAAAAGTTATTATGAAATAAGTAGTTTTAAAAGTTCTCTTAGAATTATGCATAAAGTTGTTACATAATAAAGAAACAATTTCTTTCTTGTGTTTCCTCATTTTCATTCATTTAATTGAAACTATTTTTTATTTTATAAATCATTTTAAATGTAAACATTTAAAAAAGGCAATTGTAATTAAATCTCAAGTTTTTGTTTGTCACTACTATTATCGATATATACTTTTTACATGTCAGTGCCTCTTTCCTTATAAATTTTGTGTGTTTCATATATGATACAGATTATATAGTATATTTTTATTTATGTTTATTGCATAAAAATAAAACTATCACGAATGATTTTCAATATTGCATTATCAACATTTTGCTGGTGACTATACTGAAAATTTAACATGCTGGATTTATTACAGATTAAAGAAATATTTTGCTGCAAGCTAACGGTTTTTTTAAAGATTTTTAGGTTGTATTGTTGTATTGTCTCCGATTTTGTTTTGCGTATTTCACCATACTGTAAAGTAGATAAGTTTAATGCAGCTATGAGAAAATATGTTTATGTGCGGATGTGTGTATTATTTACCCTAACGCAGTCATGTGTCGGTTGTGAACTTATGTAACTTATAGTCTCTATATTTAATATTACTTGATTTAACGGTATTGTGGGGTATACGCTATGGAATGAAGTTCACATAAAACCAAAGCTTATGTTATAATAAAGCACAGGTTTAATATTTGCTTAGTATAATCAACTTAGCGTCTCAAAGCATTTAGGTAAACTGGGAAGTAAGTGGGTTTAAAAGCCCAAAGCTTTAGAGTAACTATATGCCATTAGATTAGGGGGTAGAAGTCAATTCACCTCAAAAAGCGGATGACTACTTTAAAAATCGTTAAGTATAATGTTATCTAATCAAAAGCCTTTCACATATTTTAATGAATAAAATAATTATTAAATTGAACTAGCAATCTATTAATTACTATTTGTGATATCTTTGCCTAAAATGTGTGATTTACTTATTCTAGTTATTAGTTCATTTTTTATAATGATTATTCTACCTAAATTAACCAAATGAAATAACTTATCTCTTCAAATAAATTTTCTTTAGAGTAAATTTCATGGGAAATATTTCATATTCTGCAGATATGTATAAATCGTAATTATAATAACTGAAACTATTTTACTGAGAAAAGCCAAATTCTCTTTTAGCTAGAATTTTGACTTTTCATCTATTTTTTCGTATAAATACATCTATTTGTACAACTATTTATGACTAAGTTGTAATCAAACGCATTCTGTAATTTTCATTAAATTTTTAGATAAGTTCCTTTTGTTAGATAAACACCTATGTTTATTTAATTGTATATTTAATTAATTGAAACTAACTGATTAAACGTATAATGAATATGATACTGTACAAACTTAGTTCGATAAATTTCTTTGCTGAAAAATAAAATATTATAATATTTCAGTAAACGTTATTAATAGTAACAGCATAAAATCAATATAAACATAAAATATTATAAATCTTAATAATCATTGATTTTCCTGATATAAATTTTATCAAACAAAAAGTATTTTTTCCCTTTGTATTTTTTAGGAAGTTATGATTAAATAAATATACTCTTTTCTATACGGAACGGAAGAGGATGTAAAAAAAAGCTTGGATTAGGAATTTGTGTCGAGAGTAAATCTGGCTGTCGGTTCACTACACAAAACGAAACCACGTAAGGGAAAATGTGAAAACTGTCATCAGACTTGCTTTGAAGCCGTCAGAGATTAGATAGTCCGCTACCACAGCAGAGATAGAGTAACTGTAGGTAGCGCCATGACAGTTATATCTGACCCTGTCGCAGTGATCGGCACTGTATTACACGTGTCGAGATTTCTTTAGATTATTTTTGAATTTGTTCATTTAAGTGATATTATTATAATTTATGTTAAATTTAGATTACAAAAATAAGAATGTAGAAAAAGTAACTTCTAATAAACTGTAACAAAATAACAATTAATTAGTTTCTTTCATAACTGTAATATGCTGGAAATGTTTACTAATTATTATTAACTCATATGATTTTCTTTTGTCATTAGTACTTGATTGGTGTTTGATCCACCTCTCTATTTGCATTTGTTTTGCATTAGTCTCTTTGTATCAACATTTATGTTACATCCTGCCTTTTTCAAAATTTTCTTTAAATATTTTAATTCTTGTTCTCTCCCAGTACATTTTTTACTTTCCCTACTTTCATTATGAATTAACTAACAACGACTGTACTAACGTACGATCTATGTAATTATTTTTCTAGTAAACATATTGCATTCTGTGTAAAATCTATAGAGATACGTAAGTATTATTTGTGAAGTATTTATATATGCTAGATCTATCTAAATGGATTTTAGAAGGAAAGGCGAAAGTGGGGGGAAATAATGGTTGAAATCATGAAATATTCCGTTCAATTATTTCTAAAAATATTTTGTACATTTGTACATATGAAAATTTTTAAATTCCTTAGATAATATTATATGTATTTATAATAAATAATTCAGAGTTTTTGTTTATTTGTGTATAAGAGTTCGTTATTAGGTGTTTAGCGAAGTTAATTTCGGCTTTGGTTGGGTTAGTGATTTTGCAGCATTTGCTATGAAATAACACAATAAATTATTTTATTACAAAGATTACAGAATAAAAATATAACCAAGGTTAATTCCAGATCGTTAAACTACATATACATATTTAAATGGATTCTTAAAAAAATAATTAATAAATGCGCTTCTGTGTTTTGTAATTAATAAATATAATATAAGTCTTTAATTGTATTGTTTAAAATATCATGTTTAGAAACCAAAAAAAAAAAAAAAACGCATTGAAATATTGATATATATTTTTTTTGAAATGTTGGTAGTATTTTTATTACAAGAAAACGTTTTTAGATATGAGTATAAGTTCATATCCATTTGTGAAATATTACTCAAATGCAGTTTTCGTAATTTTAGTACTAATCAATAATTATATATTTGAAGTTAATATTTGTTTGTATTGATAAACATTACTAAAGATTAATTGTAAGTAAAAATAAGCTTATTATTTTATGAAATATGCTTACGTAACTCTTCAAAAAATAAAGGAACAAGATGTAATGAAGTCAGTTAATTTTGATGAACTAAGATGGTCTTTATCGTAATTTTTTTTTTCTTAAATGCACTTGTAAGTATTGTATAGGTATTTTACTGAGGTTGATTCAAGATTGGGATGTAGATTAAATTAACAGGGGTCATTTGTTGCACTGATACTAGAATCGAGTACGCAAGTTTTATAAGATTAGTTTAATAGGTTATTTTTTAACTGTAACTACAAATTATCTTAAGAAAGGAAGGATATTCACATAATGTGAACGGAAGAATTTTACTTAATTAAATCAAAACTATTTCAAATAATATGCTGAAAAAGCTTGAATGACAAACGGAAAATCTACGGTAAAGTATAATTTTACGCTTTAAAATTGAAAAATATATAATTGATTATTAAATAATAAACCGGATCAAAAATCAATTTTATATTGGGAAATCACATCAAACTCACACAGGTATTTGGGAGACTGCTGAAAAGGATTTACAAAATCTTTAACATAGAGTGCGAGAAGAGGAATTTGAATATACGAATAAATTTATGTAATTATTCTATTTTTTTAAATATTTTTTTTTAAAGTAACGCTTTGAGGATGTAAAAAAACTGTGTTGTATATATTGTTCCTGATCACAGATCATCGCCGATATTTATTATTTATGCCATCATCGTCAAAAGTTAGAATTTTGGATTTTAACGATTTTTCGAATGATTGATGATGATTTCAGTATTACTGACTGTAGCTTGGGTTCTGATTTAGCGAGAAGTTCACTCTTAGTAGTCACAAAAGAAAAAAAATCACTCTCATTATAAATGTATTACAAAAATAAAACTTTTTGAGAGCAATCTTCTTCTCCATACTTATCAACGGAGCTATACTGTACTACAGATTTGTAAATCAACAGAGAGCACACCATCAGTTTATTCCCCACATTTCGATTTTTATTTTAACTATATTAATCTTTATTTTATAAATATTTCTGAATCTAAGCAATCCAGTGCGCACAGAATAAAAACTATTTTATTTTTTAATTCGGAATAAGTGTAAGTCGGTTGGTTAAATTACTATTAAGACATTTTTGAATATTTATAAACATTTATTATTTATAACGGCATCGTTATTTAAATCTAAATTTTGGATGTGTCCTACACATTTTTCAATTGTTAATGTTTTGAGAGAAAGCTCAGTCATTGTTTTTTTTATGATATAATAACCAACCATTCATATGTTTCTTTACATCTTTAGGAAACGCAAACGTATATTTACTACTATTATTAACTGCGCCTCCACGTAATGTGCTGTTATCAGGCGTGATAGTCACTCTACCTGCTGCAAATCTATACATATTCGTTGCAAGAATCTATACATAATTATGGATTTCATACTTGTATTCTAAACGAGATAGATATCCCTAAAATACAAAATTTTTACTTATTCTAAGCACTTTCGTTAATTTTCATCTACACGTTATAGAATGAAATGATCTGAAAAAGTTTACAAATCACATCATCTTGATCTAGAATCTCAGATAATAATGCAAAATTACAGTGTTTGGCAAAGTATCAGTCTGCTTCTTAGGGAAGATGTGACATCGAAATATTCCATAATGTAGATATGGTAATATTATTCGTTTTGCTTCAGTGCACAGGACATCCTTTCTAAGAATCTAAACAGAATTCTAAAATATTTACTCAATAGTGTATGCTGTTATTTTTCTTCGTTAATGTGGAATACCATTATTCCGCTATTCTAACGAGACTTAGCCTCCTTGCCGGTATCAAATTATAGTTTTCAGGATACGAAAAATAATCTTTGGTGTGGATAACGTGATCTTGAGTAAGTATTAAATGAATGAAAAATAATTAACTTGCTTGCTACAAGTATTAGGAAAATGCCTAAAAATTCTGTCAACAAAACCGTTTGCATCAAACGGCATTTTGAAGACGACATTAGATTCATCACAACATGTACCACCACGTAATATGCATGTAATCGTGTTGATGTACAGAGGACCGGTCCTTTGACTGCAAAAATGGTCTTAGAACGAATGTATATTTTGATTAATGGTTAATGGGTTTCAATATTTGTATCAGTGATTGAATATTGAATACATTGCCTCTCTCCAAGTTCGTTCCTTATGATATCCGTCTTTATTGTTGATAATGCACCTATTTAAAACAAAAATTTTGATTTAAATATTTTCTCTATTACACGAAGCCCATCAAGGAATTTCGTATCGATTGTTATTCTGTTATGTGTTCAGCCCATTTTATTAGTCAATTTTTTTCAAAAAAATGAATAATGAAATGATAATTTTAACATTCAAAGCCTATTTATTGGTTACTCAACAAAACAACAAAAGTAGCATTATGAAATTATAACTTTACACTTTCATAAAAATTTAGTAAACAGAATATCTAGTAGTTTTGGTTGACTTTAAATCAACCAGTACTAGTCTTCTTTTACAACATATAACGTACTAAAATATCTGCTGTTAAAAACTTATTAAATGAAAGGGTTTAAAATATCTTCATTTTTTACAGTGTAAAGGGGTGCACTCTAGAGTGAATATTATCCTATGCAATTTGCTCAATTGTAATGACAACAATAACTACATTATATAGAAATAAAAAAATTAATTAATGTTTTATTACGTAGTTATGCAGTCTGTTATGTAATTATGCTATGGATTTTAAATTCCTTTTTTTAGTAATGTTAATTCGTATTTATCCATTTTTATAATTTCCTTTGTTCACTTAAGTGTAATGTTTTATTATATCGTTCAGGAAGTCGGTTTACCGGAAGTAGCTCTCTTTCACTGGTCTTGATTGTTATCATTCATTTTGAAAGTATTTTTAATCCCCACTGTTAAAGTTTTTTTATAAGATATTACAAATTAATACATCTGTCTCAATCGGAGTTAACTACATACAAAATCTCGATTTTTAATACTTCTGCTATAATTTTTTCAATATTGCGCTTTATAATCACAGAGAGTAACAAAATATATTTAGAAATTGATTGATTTTATTTGTTCTTTATACTAGTTTTTATTCCAGATAATTATCGATCCCCCTAATTAGCAGCTATTATTTAATGTTACTTTTTTTAGAATAAACTGAAAAAATAAGTAGTTAAATTTTCCCTCAATTATGTATACATATATATATATTCTTTTCTTTAATTATTTGAAAAAACCAATAACGAAATGAAATTTAACTTGTTTTCTTGTTTTTCCAACACCGTAATGTTTAATGCGTTATTCTTTAAATGAAATCTGATTCTATCTTAATATCCATCCAATTATTATTCTTTATTTGAAGTATCATTCCAACAATCATGTTTATGGGATTTTAATCAGTGTATGAATATACATATATATTTTTTTTGTCTTCAGTTATTTGACTGGTTTGATGCAGCTTTCCAAGGTTCCCTATCTAGTGCTAGTGGTTTCATTTCGGTATACCCTATACATCCTACATCCCTAGCAATTTGTTTTACATATTCCAAACGTTGCCTGCCTGCACAAGTTTTTCCTTCTACCTGTCCCACCAATATTAAAGCGACTATTCAAGGATGCCTTAATATGTAGCTTATAAGACTGATCCTTCTTTTAACTATATTTTTCCTAATACTTCTTTCTTCATCAGTTTGCTGCATCACCTCTTCATCTGTCACTTTATCCAGCCATCTGATTTCTAAAATTGTCCTGTAGCACCATATTTCAAAATCTTCTAATCTTTTCTTCTCAGGTACTCCGATCGTCCAAGTTTCACTTCCATATAAAGCTACGCTCCAAACATATACTTTTAAAAATCTATTCCTGACGTTTAAATTAATTTTTGATGTAAAGAAATTATATTTCTGAATGAGGCTCGTTTCGCCTGTGCTATTGGGCATTTTATAACGCTTCGCTTCGTCCATCTTTAGTATTTCTACTTCACAGATAACAAAATTCTTCTACTTCCATAATCTTTTCTCTTCAAATTTTTACATTCAGTGGTCCATCTTCGTTATTTCTACTACATTTCATTACTTTCGTTTTGTTCTTGTTTATTTTCATGCGATAGTTCTTGCGCTGACTTCATCCTTGCCGTTCATTGAACGGCAAGGATGAATCTAAATCTTTCTAAATCTTTTATAGTCTCAACTAGAATTACAATATCATTAGCAAGTCGTATCATCTTTATATTTTCACCTTTTACTGTTACTCCAGATCTAAATTGTTCTTTAAAATCATTAACTGCTAGTTTTATGTAAAGATTAAAAAGTAACCCGGATAGGGAACATCCTTGTCGGACTCCGTTTCTTATTACGGCTTCTTTTTTCTGTTCCTTAATTATAACAATTGTTGTTTGGTTCCTGTAAATGTTATCAACCGTTCTTCTATCTCTGTAATTGAACCCTAATTGTTTTAATATACTGAACATTTTATTCCAGTCTACGTTATAGAATACATTTTCTAGGTCTATAAATGCTAAGTTTGGTTTGTTTTTCTTTAATCTACCTTCCGCTATTAATCTCAGCTTTAAAATTGCTTCTCTTGTCTCTATACTTTCCTAAATCCAAGCTGGTCATCTCCTAACACTTCTTCCACACTCCTCTCAATTCTTCTGTACAGAATTCTAGTTAAGATTTTTGACGCATGGCTAATTAAGCTAATTGTTCTGTATTCTTCACAATTATCTGCTCCTGCTTTCTTTGGTATCATGACTATAACAATCTTTTTGAATTCTGATGGAACTTCCCCTTTTTCGTAAATATTACACACCAGTTTTTATAGTCTATCAATTGCTTCCTCACCTGCACTGCGCAGTAATTCTACAGGTATTCCGTCTATTCCAGGAGCCTTTCTGCCATTCAAATCTTTTAATGACCTCTTAAAGTCAGATCTCAAAATTTTTTCTCCCCTTTCATCCTCTACGACCCTCTTCTTCCTCTATAACAGCATTTTCTAATTCATTTCCTCCGTATAACTCTTCAATATATTTCACCTACCTATCGACTTTGCCTTTCGTATTATAAATCTGTGTTCCATCAACAACTCATCTCAACTCAATCTGTGTTAACAACACATTATTAGATTTTAATTTATATATCCGAAAATTTTTCTTAACTTTCCTGTATGCTCCTTCTATTTTACCAATGTTCATTTCTCTTTCCACTTCTGAACATTTTTCTTTAATCCTCTTTTCTTTAGCTAGTTTGCACTTCCTGTTTATAGTATTTCTTAATTATCAATAGTTCCTTTCACTTTCTTCATCACCAGCATTTTTATATTTTTTGCGTTCATTCATCAGCTGCAATATATCGTCTGAAATCCAAGGTTTTCTGCCAGTTCTCTTTGTTCCGCCTAAGTTCGCTTCTGCTGATTTAAGAATTTCCTTTGTAACATTCTCCCATTCTTCTTCTACATTTTCTACCTTATCTTTTTTACTCAGACCTCTTGTGATGTCCTCCTCAAAAATCTTCTTTCCCTCCTCTTCTCAAGCTTCTTTAAATTCCACCGATTCATCTGACACCTTTTTTTCAAGTTTTTAAACCCCCAATCTACATTTCATTATCACTAAATTTTGATCGCTATCAATGTCTGCTCCAGAGTAAGCTTTGTAGTCGATGAGTTGATTTCTAAATCTTGGTTTAACCATGATATAATCTATTTGATACCTTGCAGTATCACGTAGATTTTTTTTCCATGTGTATATTATTCTGTTATGATTTATAACGTGGGTGTCGACAATTAGTAAATTATAATTCGCGCAAAACTCAATAAGTCGGTCCCCTTTTTCATTTCTTTTGCCCAGTCCGTATTCACCCACAATATTTCCTTCATTGCCTTTTCCAATGCTTGCATTCCAATTTCCAAGTATTCTTTAATTTTCTTCGCCATTTATGTGTTTAATTGCTTCGTCATTTTCCTCGTATACATACACTATCTCATCATCATTGTGGGTGCCTGTAGGCATGTAGGCGTTAACAATCGTTGCCGGTTTAGGTTTGGATTTTATCCTTATTACAATGGTTCTCTTGCTATGCATTTTGAAATACTCTGCTTTCTTCCCTATCTTATTGTTTATTACGAACTTACTCCTTCCTGCCCATTATTTGAAGCTCAGTTAATTATTTTAAAATCACCTGACTAAAAGTCGTTTTCCTCTTCCCACCGAACCTCGTCCAGTCCTATTACATCTACATTTACCCTATCCATTTCACTCTTTAAATTATCTAACCTACCAATCTTTTTTATAATTTTAACATTCCACGCTCCGTCTCGTAGAATGTTATTTTTTAACTTTCTGGTAACCCCCTTCCTTAGTAGTCCTCACGCGGAGATCCGAACTGGAGACTAGTTTACCTCCGGATTATTTTACCAAGGAAGGCGCCTCCATCTTTGTTATATGAAAATGCAGAGAGCTAAATTTTCTTGGAAAAAAAACAAATCAGTTGTATTTTTCCATTGCTTTCATCTGCGCAGTACTCAGGTGATTGAGTGATATTGATATGGGCATTTAAGTCGTCCTGACCTACGCCATTAACAACTACTGAAAGAGCTGCTGCCCTCTTTTAGGAATCAGTGCTTAGTATGATTCGCAACAGATACCTCTCCGATATGGTTGCACGTTCGGTCCAGCTACTCTATAACACTGACCACTCAAGCCCCCTCACAACTGCAAGTTCTTATGATTCATAGAGGGAGATATATGTATATATATATTGAAAAATTTCTTAAAATTTTGATTGTATAACAACAGATTTACATTTCATAGATCAGCTTTATAGAAATTTTCATGTTACATATTAATTTTATGGAACTAATTAAATTTAATAACATTTCCAGTATCACCAGTTCTGTTGGTCACAAAAATAAAGGTTAACGTGATTTGTATTTTGAGGTAAAACCTCCCATAAGATGTTTGTCAGTGATAACAGATGATTAACAATTTTTTCTGGTTACAAGAATATTTTCAGCTGGAAAAAATATTATCAAAAATACTCTGGCTTCCTTAATGGTTTATCTTAATAAAAACTAATAACAATTCAAAAGAATAAGATGCGTTCCTACCTTCCAGTTTTTTTATTATAACGCTTTATGACGATACATACCGGTCTTTTTTTATAGTATCATTGAGGCAAATAGCTGATTGTTTCAGCTCTTCAGCGAATCAAATTTTTGTTGAAAAAAAATATCAATGATTAGGAGGTAGTATTTCGGAGAAATGAGAGTTAGTCGAAATATATTTTACCACACAATTACAATAGAAGTAAGTATCTAATAAATAGCTAATTGTAGTTTTAAACGGTTAAATTATACTATTCAAAAATAATACAAATTCGTTTTTACCAATTTTGTAGATGTACAAAATTATTATTATTACCATTATTATTATTTTTTATTATTTTTATTACAACCACTAAACATACGTAATATTCTGGATGAAGTTATTTTAACATTTTTTATTTCTACTATCAAGATTTGCAAAACTCTATGTAGTGAGTCAAATTTAGAATGTTTAGCAAGGCTAGGAATAGATTCATTGACATGTAACAAAATGCTTATAAATTCCAACCGGCAGAGGAGCATGAAATATGCTTTTTTTTTTTAAATGATCATCTTTCATCGATTTTAAAACGTAAACCTGAACATATTTATAGCGAGTTTACACTTCCGTTCTATTTTTCTAAATTACTGTGCTTATTTTCAGAAAGAAAATTAACCTGATAGATCAAATATAACATATACATTCTAGTACATTGTCAGCACATTCTTAAAATTATACTAGTATTATGGTTTCATCAACCCCACGATCTTAATTTCCTGTATGAAGGTTATAATAATAAGTAAGAAGAAAATATTTTGTTGTTGAATATTAGTAGGTCAAGCACCAATTGTTTTATAAACCTTTTTTCCTAAAATAATTTTTAACATTATAACCAACACAAAAATTCTTACTGGAGTCAGTAAAATTTCTAGAAAGACGATAAAATATTTTTCCAGTTTTCTAGTTTCGTATCTACGATCAAATTTTATTTAATCTTCATTTCCATTTATTTGAAATTTTTACTTTTGCCTAAAAAACCGGAATCATTTTTCCGCCGCCTGAAATTAATCTAAACATATGCACAGTAAGTAATATTTTTTTAGGGATTCATTACACACTATTAATATAAACTACCAATTTTATGTTGAAAAAGTTTTATTTTAAATCATAAAGTTCCATTTTTAAATAATCAGTTTTATAAGCTTACACATTGATTGAATGAACTTAAAAAGTAGTAACTGATAATGTTTTTCTTTTCTACGAAAGCGACGTTTCTTGGGAATTGTATTTTATTTCAAGAAACTTTAGTTGTATAAGATTCATCACGTTATATAACTTTTATATTTACATAAACGACTGTTAAGGAAAAGCTAGACTTCCTCAATATTTTAGAACAATGAATCTGAAAATTGCTTGGCAGACTTGAAACAAGAAAGTAGAAGAAGTTAATCAGTTTAACAAAATATATATAGTTAATAGTCTTTCATGAAAAACTGCTGGTTTGATGCTGCTCCACCTACTGCAAACTTAATGATTTATGTCTGTCAAGTTCCTATAACATACCCTTGCTTTTAGTTGAAGAATGCATTGATTGTTTTCATTCTTACAAAATTTTAGATTATCCTACGTTGTAATGAATCATTCTTATCAACATTATCAGTTATTTTATAAAAAAGAGATATAGGATGTAATTACCTAATCTAAAATGATAAGAATCGCAACGCTATCAACAAAGTAATAAATGAATTAATTAATCATGACGTTATATAAAAGTATATAAAACCGAATATTTTAATAAGGTCCGCAATTATTCAATTTTTTTTCTATTTAGTAATTTATTACAAAAAAAAAAATTTAATTTAGTGTTAGTAGTACACAAATAAATAAATATGTTTATGAAACTCGAATTGTTTCGGTTCGTTGTAACAAGATAGTAAAGTAAAGTAGAAATTTTTGTTCTCATCAAGTGAAAAATTTACATTTAAATTTTTCATTGAAATAAGATAGCTGTAAATAAAGAAAAACATATATATCTCAGTGCAAAACCCCCTTTTTTAACGTATTTGTAAAATTTTCATTTTCTTTATATTATTCCAATTTTATCGAATGCATGAGATCGTATTTGGGCACGCTTGGGCGTGCAGCCAATAAACGACTGACTTTGAACAGGAATCTGAACCGAGACGTGCAATCCCGCGGGGACACACGAGTCTTGATTTATCCTCCTTATTCCTCTCTCTATGTTATTGTTCGTGATGAAGGGGGAGAAATATTATGTTGTATATCTCTTTGGAAAGACAATAAATCGGGCTAGAAGCATATAGAGTCCCGTGATAGACCATCATTTTCCGTAACTTTTGTAGACATGACATGGTAAGAGGATTTTTTCAACATTCGAATAAGTTATAGAATAGTGTTCAAGCTGCGTTAACACGTGAAGAAAATTTCTCAGAGAGGGATTTGTGAAATTCTGGCTAATCGGCTTTTATGGTTTTCAAACAATTTTATTTCTTCCCTTCTTTAATTTTATTTTATATATAATTATTACAAATATTTCATTTTGAGTGGTAATTTTTTCCTAATTCGCTCTGTGAATAGTTAAAATATTAATAAACTGTGTTCATAATTCTTTTGGAGTTACAAGTTTTTGATGTTGTAGGATTCATAAATATATATTAATTAATAAATAAGTATAATAATAAATGATAAAAACTGTCAGTTGCCTGGCCTGTTGGTAAATATTATAAACACTCACAATAAGCAAATCTAAGTTTTGACTCCCTTTATTAATTGGGAATTTTTTTGAATTAAAAAATATATAAATATTTAAAATAGAAAACAGTAAAATTATTAAAATATTATAATTGTAATATATAATATTAAATAGTCTACCACTAAAACATTATACACACGCGCACGCACACGAACATGTTGACAATAAAAGTAATACACCATAGAAGCAGGTAACAAGTATTGTAATACTTTTATTGCAGACATATAAATTATTTACTAATTACCACATGAATGAATAATGCATTTATTAATAAATTATGCATTAATTTTTATCCGTAACTGTTAAAAGCGCCCTTTGTTTTTCTTGGAATCCTAGAATACTGTAAATGATAACAATAGTAGGTAAAACCTTTACGTAGATAGAGATTTCTTTTTTCCTGTTCAGCCTCCGGGAATCACCTTACAGGTATCACTTAAGCGGATGAATGAGGATGATATGTATGAGTGTAAATGAAGTGTACTCTTGTACAGTTTCAGTTCGACCATTGCTGAGATTCAAATCCTTATAAAAGTAACTACCTTTTTACTAGGACTTGAACGCTGGAACTCTTGACTTCCAAATCAGCTGATTTGGGAAGACGCGTTCACCACTAGACAAACCTGTAGACTAGACTTATTTAAATTAGGTAGACTTATTTAAATTACTTTTCACGAAATTATTTTTGTAAAAATGAACATAATATTCAATTCACAGTAGGTCTTTTAAATATGCGTGTAAAAACTTGAAATTATTTTGTACATTTTACTGAACCTGTCAATTTCTGCTATCTGTGTTAATATAATGTTTTTTTTTTTTTTTTTTTTTTTTTTTTTACTGCATCTAATTCTATATCTCAAATAATTCTTAATAAAGAGATACAAATATTATCGCATTACGAAACGTATATAAATAAATTGTGAACACATTACTTTATCACTTTATTACTTTAATGTTTTGGGCAATCTTACAAAAAATATATAAATTAAAAAAAAATTCTCCTTCTATTACATTACAGTAAATAGACTTTTTAAATTTATTTCACGGATTTGACATTTGTGAGTTTTTTTTTTTGTTGAGTTCATTGTTTTTTCCATTTGCTGCTTTATTTTCGGAATTGTTCGTCAAAAACAAGATATGTATTTATAAAAAATAAACTTTTGTTTTAAGGTCAGAATTCAGTCTCCAAACTATTGAACCGCTACTACATCCAAGATACATTGTGATACAAAGTCTAGACACCAAGATACAAAGTCTAGGCCTTTAATTTCATTTGTGAGGGGTATCTACGTCTGTTGTTTAATAGAGGAATGTAATTTATCCTTAATTTTCAATGTAAGTTGATTTAGAGAATGTTTTCTTTATGTGTCATGAAAGAAGCCTACATGATTCTGTTAAATATTAACTATTATATAAATACGAAAATTCGTGGCGGTTTCTGTTGTCAGTTCGTTTGCAACAGCGTTACTCGAGAACTAACCAACCGATTGCTTTCAAATTTTCAGAATACCTTTGCTTTATTCCAGGGAAGGTTTTAATCTATAGATTTAAGCACTAGCCCCCTTGGGGATGAAGTTTTCTTCAAGATCTGGGTACTTTAGTTATCATAGTTATTTTACCGTTTGTAAAAATTACAAAAAAACGTATTTTTGATGTCTGAATGTTTTAATTGTTATTTATCAGTATTATTCTCCCAGCCATGAGGAAAACGAACACAGCGGGGTCAAGAGGTCTAGACGAGAAGTCCGATCGTCTCAGCGGCTAGTTCAATTATAAAATAATACTGCATACCGTATGTTACATTAATATGAAGGAAAGTTCCAACGATAATTAAATAAAAGTAATAGGAAAAGTACATATATTTTGTCTAAAAAAATAGATTTTTGTTATCCAGTAACATAAAAGTAACGACAAAATCTTTGCAAAATAGGGTACAAAAGTTGTTTTCTACTGTTCATTTGCAGTAACTTTAGTCCTTATCACGCGTCTGCCTTTTAAAATCTATGACAAAAGCAACTCATCATACCTTGGGGAGATATATTTTACAATAGCTAATACAACGTTTTCTATACAGTTTTTTCATAGAAATCATAAAAATCGATCGTTTATAAAAAAACTAACAAAAAAAAAAACACTTTTTTAAATATCAATTAATCCTGTAATACATATTTTACTATTGCACTAACAGCTAGTACAAAGTGGTAAAGTTATTAAAGATATTAGTAGAATGTGTCCTACATTACGATGCTTTTTGTTTTGCAAATAAACAAATTTAAAGAAAAACCCATAGCCGGTAGAGTACTTGTTTTTTTCCGTTATCGATTAATTTTTATTAATAGTATTACATTTTTGAATACGAATGTTTTGTATAACGTAACAAAAACACTCTTCGACCTCAAGTATCCTTTAATAACATCTTCGTTGATCTGTACAGATTTAAACCTGGTTTTAATATTATTAAGCGTTTTTATAATCTCAGATTCTTGTTGGAAATTAAATCTATTTCTGCTCAACGAGTTTCTCTAGGGTTTACGCCTCGCATTTTTAAAACTGCCAAGTTCGATGGTCATATTTGCATGAATGTTTTTTATCTTGAATTTTATTTATTTACATTCATCTCAATCCTCACCACTGTGTTAAAGTTCATCGAGATTTGCAAATATTAGCATATTTACGAATAATTCTTTTTCATAACACTGTTAGAGTTCTTGTGTATTTTATATTGTATAAGCATAATACATAAGTTTCTCACTAGTAATGTAATGCAGTATTGTTAAGAATAATTAACGAATCCCTTTTTTTCCAGTATAAAAGCTTTTTGGATAATATTAAAACAATGTTAGGAAGGAAATTACAATTACTGTACTTAACGAAAATAAAGTTGAAAGCCGCTATAAAGAGAAAATCAGTTTAACATTCATTGAAATTTGAGAAAAAAAGTTGTTTTGAACCAAACTAAATGACCTTTGTAATTAGGGATGACCTTTAAAACTTAATCTAAGAGAATTTAGGAGAATATCACATATGGTTATAGTTATTTAAATTTCACTCTGCTGTTAATAAATAAATAATCTACATTAATTACTTAAGTAAAACAAAAAAAAAAAAAATGTTATTCATGTTAAGGCAATTCGGAACAACGTATTACGTACTTCAAAGGTAATGAAAACATATAATATCTATAAATTATATGTTAGTTATGACAAAACTAAATTAAATTATATGACATACTTTCAAAAATCCCGTTTCTATAATCTTTTTTTAAATACGAAGCAAAGTGAATCTGATCATAAATGAAAACTACTATGAGATTTCTGTATAAACATTCTTTTAAAGTTTATTTTCATATTATTATAGAGATTTGAATTTATTTCTGTTTCATGTATTGTTAAAAAATAAAGAATCCCTTTCAGCACGCCCGCGAAGGCAGATTTCATCCGTGACAAGTAGGGAATAAAAAAGATTTCCATCTTAAAGTTAAGAAAAATTTCAAATTTATCCAATTGGATAATGGTTGCACGTGAAAAAAGTTTCATATGTTTAGCCTACACACGTCTTTCTTACATTTACAGCAACATTTTGGTCATCTCTTGCTTAAGGGTGGATTCATATCAAAAGTTGTTTCAAACAAAGGTAGGTAATATTTAGAGGACTAACCATCACTTTAAACCGATTCGATACTGTGCCTATTAAGTAAGGGAAGGATGAATTTTTTTTTTCAAATCTAATTTTTTTTCACCCCGTGAGCCAATGGTTGTTGATATCAAAAACTTTCTTAGATAAGTTTTTGGCCCTTATTGAAAGAATAGTAGAAACTTTAAACAAATTCGATATTTTACTTAAGAAAGATACAGCAATATTTTGTATTTTCTTAAAAGCCCTTCATTTCCACCTCAATGATCCGATTTTGCCCATTAATGAACTCGTCCGAAATTTTGGGTCGTAATATTTTGTGTTTCAATTTGAAAGTGATTGGCGCAAAATTACAGCAGTTACCGTGTCCAGAAGAAAGTGAAATGTATATATAAATGTATACATAAACCTATGAACTGACGGTGGTTTTAGGGTCTGGGTGTGTGAAACGCAAAGATATGTCGAAATTTTCCGCTAGTCGAATCATGATATCCATTACAATAGGTAGCTTTCTTATGAAATCTGCCTAAAAACAGGGAACTTACGTATGTTTTGAATATCAAAACCTGATATCCAAAAAATGTTATAATTTGGTGTTTAGTTCTTTAACTATTATTGAGAAAACTACTGATGAGAGGAAAAGTGTGTTTTTATTATTTTCTGAAAAAATAGATTTATATATAATTGTTTAAAAATTATTATCTTATGTACAATAGCATATAAAAAATGGTTTAAACTATAAATAAAATATGCTGTTTACACCATCACTAATATCACACAAATGATTACATTAGCCAAATTTTTTGAGGAAATTTTGTTGATAAGTTCTTGGTCTTACAAATGTTTTTCGCAGTTTTATAATATGATTTCATGTTTTTTTTTTCATATCTTCCTGGTATAATAATTTCACTGATCTTTTGCGATAGTTGCCAGTCCATCTTTAACATCTTTCTTGCTAACAGTTTTTGTTTCTGTTTGTATTCAATTTCACTTACTTTTAACTCTTTTCTCCTAGAAATTTGCGTGATTATACTAACTTCGGTTTTTCTATTAACTTACGTTTTAATATCATTTTGTAATAGTACTCACTTACATAGATCTTCATATATCGTAATAAACATCGAAATATTAATTCTAATTAATAGGAATTATTCTTCAATAAATTTTATTTCTCCCTTCTAATATAACTTTGAATTAATTGTTCAATATTTGACGGTAATGAGTAGATCCTACTAAGAATAGTTTTTACATCTTTTCAAATAAAATCTTATTTTCTTAAAAAAATAGACAAAGAAATTATTTTATTTGTGTTGAAACAGAAGGAGGCTTTTATTGTTTTGTATGGTTTTTGCAGTTATATAAGAGCATGATTATTCGTTCTTTACTTTATTTCATAAACTTCACAACTCTCTAGATTTATCAAAAAATGAACGAGTAAATAAAATTTGTATATGCGGTGTGTAAACCAGACTTGATAATATGTAAAAATATTACTACATATGTAGAAAGACAGATGTAATGCTAACGCAAAGGGATGCTGTTGACTGAATCAACACAAAAATCGGCTCAACAAGAGACATTCACATTAGTAAGAGAGAAAGGCTTAGACTTAGATCGGATAATGCTAGTGTGGAGAGAACTCGTTCAAGCCCCAATCCATATGTGCTACCACCACCAACATCATTTCCAACTTTCAATTCTCTCACTCCAACTTCCAAATTTTTCTCAGCGTAAACATTTATTATTCGAGCAATATTTATAATTTATTTCTTATTTTCTAGATGATTAAATACCCGTTACATTAATTTAAATTTACAGATGTGCGTATGACATTTTTAAATGAACTAATAATTTCTAAATCTTACGTATAAAAGTGATTAAATGAAATGTTGCTCATAAAAATTTTAACTTTAATCGTTCAGGTTGCTTTATCTATTATTATCATGTGCGTTTATGCGAACGTATGTATAGGAATGTGTGTGTATGTAAATGCTCTCGTGTATTTAGGAATTAATTACTAGGTTTCATTTTAATACTTTTATTAACCACGTTTAATCTTCATAGAAAAGTTTTTTTGATTTTTCATTTAAATGCCAGTGCAATAAAAAAATGATGCGTATATTTTTTTTCGATATACTTTTAAACATTAATGGTTGTCAATATTAAGGCTACGACAGAGGAATGTTCTGGTTATGTAGGTCTACAAGACCGTTTGCATATTTTTATTACGTTACTGCATTTACAGCAAGTTTGAACAAAATATGAAATATGAAAAAAGAACAGTTATAAAACTATATGATTTCTGATGATAGGATACCCTAACCTGAAATTAGCCGTAAGAGGTTCATGAAAACGAATAACATTTTTTATGTTTTTAGAATTTGTCTCTAAATAAAAGATAATCATTATCACACATATGATTGAAAAATAATTTGATATCCCACTCATAAAGTTTCATAATTAGTAAATAGTTTTAATTAACGTTCTCCAAGCTGTATTTATATTTTTATTATACTTTGTTATACATTTTTTCAAACTGAGTTTTTCCTTTTGCGTTAATATCCAAGCAATTTCTAACTTTTCTTTTTTCAAAATATGTTCGGTCATTAAAAAAAAAAAAAAATTAAAACCATGTATATTTAATTATCCTCTCTACACATATAATTTTTTTGTAAGATATGAACTATCGTTTAAATTTATCTAAAATTATTTTCATGACTGCTTCACTAAATAATACATCTAATAAATATACTATTTCGTTTTAAGTATAATTAAATAATGGTGCTGAGGAACACTATTATGGAATATAAATTCGGAAATATTTCTTTAGATCTTGTATTATTTTTCATTTCGTACTTAGGAAAACATTTGGTTTTTCACTGACCACCTTTTGATTCACGATAGTTTTTCAGCACCCCGTATAGTTAATAGTTTAATTTTTAAATTTAGGTGGTTATCTTCAGTGGGTACCTTTATTGGTTGATGAATAACACTTCGCGGCTTATTGCGATTTTATTAAAAACTTTCAAACTATTTTTTATTACTGCCTCAACAGAGACATACATGTATACTAAATTAACAAAATATTCACCCAATTTCTACGGTCAAGAAAAGGGATCTACATTCTGTTAACAGAACGTTTAACAGAAAGTATATATATATACACATTAACTTGCATAAGAATGAATATTTATCCAGCTGTCTAATTATCGGTCTATATTTCTCTTGTTTTTTTTTTTTTTTTAATCACATGAGAACGTTAGTTATATAGCTTAAGAAACTCGCTGAAATTGGAAGATAGGTTTAAACTTCTTAAAGTTCCAACACAAAACAAAATTTGACGAAGATTTATCCCTATTCTAGGAAACACGAAAAACCAGGTTATACTGGACATTAAATTTTATTAGCATATTAACTGACTTATTAATTCAGCCTTCAACAGGCAACTCGTTTTTAAGCACGCCTGATCCTCACCATCAATTTCCTCTCACCTTAGATGAAGTCTATTATTCTCGAATATTCTAAACTCTTTTATGTTTTTTAACATATTAAAATTATTTGGAATTATGCTGTCAGATATCCTCCAGTTAAACATATATTCTTTCGTTGGGAGGTAATAGATCCACGAATTGCATAATATATATTCATAAATTGAGTCAGTAATGGTGTCATTTTAAAAATTTGTCATACAGAAGGTGATGGGAAAATTTCCGAAGATTTTCCATAGAATAAATTTCATAAAATTACCAGTTTAAAATAATTTATATTCAAAATTGATTGTAATTTGTCTCCAGGATAAATACAACCGTTTAAATGATTACTAAAATAATTTTCTAAATAACAACATTCAACCCCGCATCGGTTAAAGATTAACTTGGCTCAAGTTTTGTAAAAATCAAATAATTAATAACTTTTTTAACACGACTCGAAGAATAAAAATCCCATTGTAATTAAGAAAAGGAAAGAGAAAGTAAAAATATTATTAGTGTTATAAAGTATTATCTTAAAAAAGATGAACACATAAATTAATGTCTTTAAATTATATGATACTCCAAGAGTATGCCTAAATTTAACATCAATTATTAGCTTCTTGCAAGAAGGAAAAATAAAAATTATTTAAAAAAAAATTGATTATTTTTCAAATTCCATTTTATAATAATCAATTGCGTTAAAAATCAATTATTAGGATTTAAATGTATTAAAAAGGAGATAATTTTTAATTTTTGCAAGAAAGTATGTTGATATAATTTTATAATCCATCAGTAAAAAAATATTAATAGAATTTAAAAAAAGAAATATAAAAATTCATTAGAAATATCGAAACACTCCGAAATAATAGCAATCTACTATTTGCGTGTCCACAAATTGTATTACTTGAAAACGTCTCTAGTGATTTTTCAAGACGTAAAATGTAAACTTAACGGCCAAAATGTATTTATAGGTTGTGTTTCTAATTTGTATCTTTCTGTTTCATTTTACTCTGAAGTAATATACGTAGTTATAGAAGCAAAAAAGTTTTAATTGTTTTTTTTTATGACGCGTGACATTTGTTCTGAGTCATTCTTATACAATGAAAAAGCATATGTACAAAAAAAATAACCATCGCGCAAGTTTTTATAATATCGAATTTAAAGTAAGGATTATCTGCAATATTACAATCTAGTAAAAATAATAATTTCGTAACATAAGTATCATTTTTTGTGGCTTCTGAACCGTGAAGACATTCCATAAAAAAAAACTCCCTAAATGATAATCTCTTGCAATCGTAAAACCGTTTATTTTTTGTTCAAATCAATTTTTTATCCGTCAATTTTTATTCATCTAAACAGTTACATAACAAGAGATAGGTAATATCGTCTTATAAAAATTTATTCTTAGAAAGTTTACTTATTCTGTTGTAAATTATATTTATAACAATTTATTTGAAGTGTTACCTGAAAAATTAATTCATTTTTGATTAATTTTCAAACTCTAATATTTAGTGAGAGCCATATAAATAATTTTATTTTTATTTTTTCGCTACCAAATTCGCATAAAAGTTATTTTATTTGGAATTTTTCCGTAAATTCAAACTTTATTTCTGGTAATTTTTACTCGTTTTTATGCTTCCGCTTCTAATAAATTGATCTAATCTTTATGAAAAACTTCTGCTGTGGTTTTTTAACAATTTTTATTGTATTCCTTTTTTATGTACATTTTTTGGATTACCAAAAATCAAGAATTGTTTATTTTTAAAAAATATTTATAGCAAGTCATAAATAATAGAAAATAATATCTTCGTGTAGAAATGTGTATGCCACAAGGATATTAAACAGAATTAATGTATTCAATTACCTTTTAATGTTGAGTGCATTAAATCTTATCTTGCTATTAACTTTTATTACAATCGAGAAAAATGTTACAATATGACAAGTTACAGTGCATTAGCTGATTGCCAGCGGGTCAAAAAAGTACAGAAAACACCATTTTATTGATCTTATGAAACGGAATGAAAGTTTTCTAAACTTATAAAAATATATTTTTTATTGCAGGGAAAGAAATATCCTGTTTGTATTTTATTGGTTGTAAGCAGTTGAGGGTAAATCTATGTATCAGCTAAAACAAAAATGGACATAGATACGTCAGAAATCATTTATTAATCTCAGTATTATCTATTAAAGAAAAAATTGAATTAACAGTAACTACTTAGCTTTTAATTTAATGCGAAAAATATGTAATAATCTACTTTAGCAATATCTAAAAAAAATATTGTGTGAAAACAATTTCTATAAGTAAAATTTGAAGTATTTATAATTTTTTAAGAGCAATTATTGCATAGAATTTTGAAGTAAATTTTCAACTACTTTTTTAATAATATTATTCACTTTCCTTATAAACTGTTTGACAAGGATAGTTGTTTATAAAATGTTGTATAAATATCAAATAATTAAAAGACTTGACATATTTCTAACTTCTTTGTGTGAAAAAGCAACATGCTTTCCTTTTTTTATATTTATTATTAACATTCTTTTATTTTAACTTAAAGAATATTACAACCGTTGTTATTGTCACTGCAAAGCTGATATGAATAAAAGATTGTAGAACCGATTTTTTACAACTTGTGCAAGTGGAATTTATATAATACTTTCTTGATCATTTCTAATATTTCATGTATGGCGTTACAGATCAACAAAAAGTTTTCTATGATGTGTCTAGAAACTGATTATTTATTAATCTTATCATAAATTATAATTCACCATTGTTAAATTTAATCCTTTATTACAATAAAACTTCAGACTATTACGAATTTAAAAATCAGTTTTCTAGATAGTTTTATTTAAAAACAAAAATTCTAGACAAAAAAGGTTTTTATTGATATTAAAAACGTATTGATAGTACAAATTTTGAACGGGTAGGTTTACCTTCATTTTTTATCATTTTTCCATCGTTTTAACAAGCAAGATTAAGGATCCTTTAAGGAACGTAACGAAACTATACGGGTTA
This sequence comes from Lycorma delicatula, assembly GCF_047948215.1. Taxonomy (NCBI): domain Eukaryota; kingdom Metazoa; phylum Arthropoda; class Insecta; order Hemiptera; family Fulgoridae; genus Lycorma; species Lycorma delicatula. The sequence continues at coordinate 277,931,597 of NC_134455.1, read as the reverse complement.
TAACAACGAACAAGTTTGTAAAAAGCAAATATGATTGTTATTACTGACACTATAATATTACCGATAAAAAAATTATACAGTATATAACTTATACGGTTGAATAACTACATAAAATTACAAAATCATCTAATAAAAGTAGATAAAGTAACAATTGGTATTCACCCTTATTAGGCGACTAGATAAGATTGTTACTATACAAAACACAATTTAAAACAATTGATCTATATATCAGTTGTTGGTGGGATACATGTGCTCCCACCATTATCGTCTAGTTCTGATTGTGACCAGAAGAACTACACAGACAAAGAAAGAAGTGTCCACTTAGCAATTATCAGTGACGTCTGATCACTAAAACCTCATTTTAAAACATCATCTACCAATGCACACGTCCGCCAATGCAGCTTGGTCTAAAACTTCGTCATTAATGACAGCTCTGTATTTCTACTGAATTTTAAATACAGCATGATATCGTCTCATCTCTAAGAATATGGCATGGTGATCCCTGTTGGGAAAGGCACCCAACCCGCCCTAATGAGCTTAAGCCAACCAAACCGTTCGTAGCCTTAACGGGCTTTATTGAAGGTCGTATGTTAGACCCTCTAAACCTGATAACAGAATATCCAGGTAACCATAATATTGATCCACCATTAGGCCAAATCTTTTCAGTGTAGAAGCAAATTTACATGGTAAGTTGATTTATCAACTTTCGCCCAACGTAGTTTTTAGATGAACACCATCTTGGAAAAAAATATTATACGGTGCTTCTCTTTACACCTTTCCTACTATACTTCCAGAACGAGGATTAGATCCATCTTCTTAAGTGCAGTGTAGAACAAGGCAAAGTTATTTAACAACGAAACAATTACGGGAAATTACATCACCAACATCTCACTTGGAATATACTAAACTAATCTTGAGAAGCTTATTATAGACTCCACTTCTTGAAGCATCTTAGTATTAATTGGCGAGACCCGGCAAGAAATGTATTTCTCTGTGTCATACAGACGTATGATGTGGGTGCATGCATATATAACTTTAAAATTCGCTAGTCCATCAATGATCATCTTAAAGAAGTTCAACAATATCTGTTTTCTAATAGTGGACTGATTCTAAATACATTGAGAGTAAGGCACATGCATAAATGCTTTCTCTGAAAGTTTGGACGGTGATGAACCTTAAGAGTTCAATTTCTTCCAAGTCATTAAACACGAAATGCCAGGAAAAGGATTCAGAACTAAGTTCTACGGAACTCTTGAAACGGAATTTAAACGGTTGGGTGGATATCTTAAAATAGTGGTACTATTTTTCAAAGTGTACCTGACTACAGGTCAGTAAAAAGTATCTAATTTTTTTAGAAATATTCTCAAATCTAAAGAAAAATTTCAACTAAATTTAGAAATGATCTTTAGTAATGCAATTCAACCCTAAATACTTAAAATTTTAAGTTAAAAAGTTTAGAAGTTATTACCGTAAACAATAAGAGAATATTCTACAATTTAAGAGTACACAAAATTTAGAGTATATTCATATAAGAATATATTCGTGTTGGATATCCATTTTAAGGTAACTATGCACATTTTCCTGACTCCTTGTGCTAATATGTTGATCCAACATAGGTGAGAAATTTTCAGGAGAAAGTTAAATCATTTTTCTTATTGTATTACGAAAAAAATTACAGATTATAATTACTTAAATTACGTATAGCCTAACTAACTTAATAAATTTTACTTTTAGCAAACATAGCAACAAAACAAAGTTTTCAATAAAGCTAAATAATTATAGTAACTTATAATTGTTATAAGCAAAACTGTTCTGGTTACAGTAGGTTTGATATTATAATGGAACTAAGCAACTTATGAGATTACCATCAGCCTATAAACGCTTATCAATATATTTTTATATTTATTTCTCATCTCTGTTATTTTACATGTATTATTTAATTTACTGACTTTTTTTTAATAAAACCTGATCAAAAATGGATTTTTTAGGATCTCATTTATGTACATAAAAATAACACATTTTAAAAACTTTCATTTTTTAAAAAATATTTTATACAAAATAGCATAAAATTTTGTTTTTTTTTAATATGAGAGAAAGAAGAAATTATGTGCAATTGAAATAAACTGAAGAAAGCAGCATTTTAGTTTGAACATCATTTTCATTTTCTAGTCAATGTCTTTATCGGTACAAGTTATAAAAAGCAATTTGGCCTAAGTAGGGAGCACTCTTGGTAATCCTAGGGACAATAAGGAAAGACGGAAGGTTATCAGAGCTCCGAGCAAATCAAGATGGCGTTACAATGGGCCGAAGAATCAGAATAGAAGAGGACCTTTTGTCATCCAAGCTACGCTTGGATTCCAGCTAATGAAAATATGAAATGAAAAGAAAAACCTTTTTATTATCAATGTTGTTTATAGATGCTTTACAAGAGCTATAAGATTCCTTAAATAAAATATTTGCCAGATGTTTCATAAAATTAATAATGTAGAGTGTTTAGATTAAAATTCTAATTGGATTACTTTATATCAACAGAATTTTAACAGATTAGAAATAATCAAATGATAATTATTCTAATACTACTAGCAGATGATGTGGTTACTGGTAATCAATAATAGATTTTTTATTATTCATGAAAACATACAATAATTAAATAAAAGGATATCAAATTAGAACGTTAAATATATTTATTCATTATAGAGGAAAACATTAATTTAGGATTTGCAAGCTACAATAACATTTCTTTAGCAAAACTAAAATGAAACTAGGGAAGCAGTAAGTTATACTGAATTAATCTATAGACGTAGATTTTAGTAGACCTATTGTAAAGCCGTGTTTGTAAAAATATTGTTCATAAAGACTATAATGAAATTTGTAATAAGAGTAGTGGTTGGAATGTTAACGTTCTGGATTTCAAATTAATTTTGTAAACTGATGTTATTAACTTTGTTTAACTGATAATCGTCATAATGGGAAGTAATTTTAACATTTTCTAAAAAATCGGATATAAGATTGAGTAAAGAATAAAAATTGCGTAAAAAGGTTAAAAAATATTTTATGTTCGAGAATAATGTAAATATCGAGGAGTCTTAGTGACTCTTTTCATGGAAAACTTATATTCCTTAGTTTTTCCTTAGTTCCTTAGTTCCTTAGGAGGGAACTGGAATGCTAAATATGTTCAGTGAGACTCCAGACTTATTACAACTAGAGTTCAAGCTTTAAAGAATTGCATCATGAATATGCAAATCTATGTGATCTCGTTATTACTGTCGTCATACCGGCTGACGGAACTGAATTAGATCCGGATCGACTAAACTTTTATGTACCATCTGGAATATCGTCAGTACACACTTCTGTAAGGATTAACTACGTCTCAGTGTTTGATCATTTGCCTTTCGTACACATGATAAGGAAGATCGTAATTAGGAAGAAGAAATCCCCTATACTACATAACAGCAGGACAGAGTGAATTCTTACAGGAGCTGGATGGAGGATGAACTGGTCATACCCATTGAGTTGAAATGTTTGGCTGATATAGAGTATGCAACCAGATAACTGACTTCTGTGTTACAGGAAATAACGTAACAACGCCTGGGAATAAGAACAAAGAGCAAGGTGAAGCGGACTATCCACGAGAAGTAATGGCTCTCATTTCAACCAAGAGGTGATTCAGGAGAAGATAGCAATGTTACTAGCAACCAGATGATGAGACCTATTTTAACAGAGCTGCTTGGGAATTAAAATGAGTCGTAATGTTTTTCAAGGAGAATACATTTAAAAAGTAAATCGGATGAGTCTTGAGCAAGCGGCAGTGAGAAAGCCGACGACTTTGCTAGTCACATGCGATTGGTTTTTCAGCCACCAAACATTTATAGCGCTGGTGAAGAGGAAATTCTAGACTTCTTAAGAGAGTTCGATTCTTAATTTCTCTTAAAATTAAAAGCTCCATTTAAAAATAGAATTTTAAATAAATCCTGTTAAAAAAAAAACATTCAACACACGTAGCTAATTTAAATTTCTATGTGATTTACAACTGTCAAGTTGTAAATTTTATTTTTATTTAAGATTACACTAAGTTTCGTATTAAACAAAGTATAATACATGTCATGCGACTTTATCACTGCTAGATAAATTAAGTAAGTAAGGCCCTATACATTATTATATATACTATATCATGTCTGTTATCTACGCACTAGCAATATATAGAAATCATGTTTCATTTTATAAAAATGCAGTAGCATAAATTCATAATCCAACCTTAAAACGTTTTACAACGGATCACTGGATTTGCTAGCTGATTCAATAATTTACGATCAATTCCTCTGAAGTTCTGTTTTCACGTTATTCAATTTAATTCAGACAAAAAAGTCTACGTTGACTTCTAACATGTCTAATTAGAAATGGTATTGGTCGTTTAGTTTAAAGAAAATCACTTCAGAATAACGTATTCTCATATAATATATAAATAATCCAAATATATGTAAGTAAATTTCACAATTAATATAAAAATATGCATATCAGTCACTACTTATATAATATTGCACAATAATGCACGTTTAGCTTACTAGCAAACTCGAACAATGATTACCTGAAGTCATGATGTAGTTACAAATTTAAATACATATAATGCCAATTATAGTTAATTACTACTCCGGTGAAGGTGGAAAATATTTATTTTAATAATTTTTCGAATAAAAGATTATTCCAAGGTAGCTTGAACTTAAAATCACTACCCTTACAATCACACCAATATACTGACTGGTAACCGGATTTCTACTTTCATAAATATAAATTTAATAATTCCTTAGATCTATAATGTATATTTCAAAAGAATGTTTTTTATAGTTGCAGATAAATGCACCGTTATTCTTGGTAGAAAGAAACACGATAAAAATATGTTCGATATCGACATATTATATTTTATTTCAGTAATGTACGATTTACTAAATACATTAAATTCTACATATTAAATTAAATTTCTATGCCTGTATTATATTATAATTACTGTTTGTTATTTACTTAAGTGATTCGCATTTTCTATTCTCAGTATTAATTTTCAACTCTATAATCAATCGGTCTTCCGTTTATCATGATATTAGATTTTATAAAAAGAAATATAATTATATTAAAGAAATATTTATATTAAAGAAATATTATTTATCTAAATCATGCGAACTATCTATTTATTTGTCTTGTAAATGACATTAATTAGTATTCACTATAGAAATAAGAATTATTACGTATTATTTTTATTACGGTTGGTACTGCTGAAAACAATTATATAAAAAATTTACAATATTCCTTGTTCTTACAATATTTTGGTTGTATTTTTTTCTTTTCTTGATCAACGTAATAACGTAAGGGCCTTACTGCTAACTTAAACACAAATTTACTGTACGCATGTATACAAATAAGCCTTTAAAATCATGGCGAGATTTTTATAGATCAATCTTTACATACTATAAGAATAATATCCGTATTTTACTAATTTTAAATAATTGGGGATTTATATCATGTTTCCGGTCTGACTCAACCCGATGGTCGTGATACTTTTTGAAAGAAACTCTTTAAGAGTGATTTGTGGGTTAAAAGTTACACATGAAGAAGTAATTTTTGATGGTGCATGAAATTAATAACGTCATGTTATCCTTTACAATAAAAATCATTAACTTATTTTTTAATCTTTCACTCATAACCTTAAGGTCAAAATATTTAAAACATAGTCGTCAGGGATAATATACTAGTATGTGCTATTGCATTAATTATTAAAGATTAATATCATTTATCTTTAATTGTTTGCCTTAATTATATAAAATTAATTCGTTAACTGGATAAATATATTTTAGCTCCAGTTAAAATTAATTTTTTAGTTTCTCTATTGGTCTTAAAAAGTAAATTAAATAAATATCTTAAATATAATTAAATTTTTGTTTAGAGAAATTTCAGTAATTATTAAAAGTAAAATTGTGGCAAGAAATACTAAAACTATACAGTGTAAGGCAGTTATTGTTAAAAGATTTGTGTGGTGATAAATTAGTAAATGATATACAATTAGAGAGATATCAAGAATAAAATTAGTAGAACTGGTAGAAGACAAAATGTTGTAACTTACAATTGAACGTCAATTATACTGTGCAGTGATATTGTACATTCAAATTTTGAATGTCAAGCGGCATTTTTATGTCATTTCCAATACAATGAGGTTAAGACAAAGGATGGCCAAAAATAATCGAGCAGGAGTGAGTTATAATTTATAAATTATTGAAATATTCCAGTTAGTAATATTTCAGTTTAATATATAACATATTCTGGTAAGCAACAATTAATTAATGAAAATTTATCAGCATTTATCATTGGATATTTCCTCAATTAATAGGGGAAAGTCAATTATCATAGAAATTATTTAATAAATTCAATACTTAAAATAGTGAAACAAAAAATTAATGGAAAATCATATAGTGAAATAAGAAATAATTTTATGATATACTGAAAAATACTTTTTTTTATAATTAATAAAAAAAAAATCATAGAAACAATAATTAGAAATCAATAATTGTTAATTATTTCTACCAACATACAGAGAATAATTTCAAAATTATTGTAGTAAAAATATGTTTTGACCGTGGTTCCTTGTTTTTTAGTAACGAACGCTAAATTAAATTTCAAAATCAGATGACTGACAGAAAAATCTTAAAAATTGGATGTTTGAAAAAAGTAATAAGGGCTGAAGGAACCAGTCTATGCATAGAAAAGAAGGATGAATTCAATAGTAAATTATTAAGATTGTTTCCTTATTGATAAAGATTCTATATCAGGAGGAAATTTTAAAAGTGAAGATGAAATAAAAAAGAATATCACTGGCTAAGGAAGTATTTAATAGAGCTAAAGAAAAGTATTATTAGGAAAAATGAAATAGACTTAAAGGAGTGTCTTGCGTAATTTTATAAATGAAGTGTATTTCTGTAAGAATGTGAAACATAAAAATTTAGAAAACCGTGGTGAACACATCTAAAACCTGGGTACAAAAGATATTAGAAAGATTTTAATGAACAGAAGACGTAGTTAAAAATGAAAAAAGGTACAAAGAAATTCAAAGTGAATAGAATCTTAATATGAATAGGAAATTTAAATGCCTTGGCTATGTCATGAAAACAGATTAGTTGATAAAATAAAGGTACAGGAATCGGTAGAAGATGCAAAAAAGAGGTTTAGTTGGGAATACAAAAGAAAAATGGTGAAGGCTATGATGCAAAACCATGTCCTAGAAAAAGTTACTCTATTTTCTTAACGTAATCTCAACTGGCTTTGGAATTCTGAATACTATTAAAACTTCTGTTTTGTATTTATTTACTGAATACCCATTGACATTAATCATCAGAAAATGTCTTCTAACAACCACTAAAATGTTTTATTTTTGAACATAGAAATTAAAATATGTGGTAAGCTCCGTAATAAGTTTGTGTATCATTATTTACAAAGTAAGTCGTTCGACAGTACACCTGCAGTTTATTTATAGTTGAATAGTAAAATATCTAAGAAGATTTTAAACTTATTTAAACATTTTAACCAAAGTTATTTATCATAAGTACATTATTCGCTTATTCCCTGCCTTATATCTTGTTCATAAAAGTGGATACCTGTTTAAGTTTAAGATTCATAATATCTGTGTTTGTCCTTGAGATAAATTTGAGACATCCTCAAAGTCATACAGAAAAAGTTATACAGTCTCAAAGTCGACCATTCCTAGATGTATAGTTAATCCCAATCACCAAACAACACCGGTGTCCACGATCTAGTATTTAAATCCGTATAAAAGTAACTGCCTCTACTAGAATTTCAACCTTAGAATTCTCGACTTCAAAATTAGCTGATTAATAGTCTCACTTTTTTCTATAATAATTTTTCTCTCTGTTTAATAGTAATGATTGATTTAAACTCTATAAAAGTAGGTTTAGATAAAATTATATATAGATTTTAGTAAACAATTTTTTGAATAACAATTTTCCAGTATGTTTCAATAAAGTTTGGCATATAACTTAAAATTTCTAAATTTTATAATAAGTTAAATGATGCTTGATATAAACAAAATACCAAGATTTAGAAATACTAATGAAAAGTATATTTAAATGTAGTACCCAAAATGATTTTTCCTAAATTTTCACTCTCTTTTTTTATAATTTCTAAATATTCATTCTTGTTTTGGAAGAAATTTCCACTCCGAAAACTACTGAAAATTATTCACGGTCAATGGTTGGCACCTTCCCATCATAAACCAAGTGAAACGACAGGAAGCAAGATATCTTCCATATTACAGACATCGAATTTTAACTGTAACATTTCTTGTATGTTATAGAATTCCTTTTTAAGCTTTTTAAATTCATTTACGATCGTCAAAGCAGATGACTTTTCTATGTTTTAATAGATGTCATTTATATTTTAGTGTCGAAGTAAGATGTTAATAAGCCATGCATTGTATTGATTTCGTACGCGACCTTTAGACATATCAAATAGTTGTTATGCTCTATTATTAAATTTATTTTTATAGGATTATAATTTTTTTTAATTAAGAATGATTTTTTTCTGATAAAAAGCCTCAAAATTTATCCATTGCCTAAAAAAAGTCTTCTTTGCTAGGGAACACGGTCGTTCTGCCTGGACTCATCCTTACCATTCTCATTCACTCATGAATGTCGACATCATTCATCCGTTTCCTTTGTGCCTTAATCATATCACTGAACAAATTTTGTCTTTCCCCATGGATTTTCTGATCAATATGTGTTTCTGTCAGTATAAATAAAAGCTTTACATATTCTGTGATCAGAAAAAAACAAATATACGTCAATATTTGCTGTGTACTCCTACATTTATTAATTTTTCAAAGTATGAAAAAAATAGCAAATTATATTACAGGATATTTCTCTTTTTGCTAAAAAATTGTTTGTGTTCATGTTTAGCCATTATGTTCATCCATTATTTTCAATAAATTTATAATTTTTATCGGTTGCACCATCACAATTTCTTAATATTATCAAATAAAGTTTTACTTAAAATTTTATCATTACAAAAATTATGATAAATTAAAATACATAAAATTTGGAAGGCAGTAGATTAGGTAGAGATACATTATGAGAATACAGCAAAAAATACTGTTGTAGAAAAAGTGGGAACAAAAAAAGATGAATTAAACTCGTGATAGAATTTAGCTTCATGTGTTTGATTACTGGCTAGCTATTTGAATTCGGGTGATGATAGCGTTTTTCGCCCAGAAAAAACAGAAAAGCTTAAAATCAATAAGGATAAACGTAATTTTTGTATTTATAAACATTGCACACAATACCCGACGATATTTCATACAATATTTCACACCGTCTGTTTGAAACTTGATACAGTCACACTGTCAGTAATAATTTTTATAGATTATTGATTATAAACGCTCAAAAAAAATGGGCTTCACGAAACAAAAATTACAGCAATATTTACCAGTACGTTCATTCACGCACATTTGCGATTAATTATACCCAGAAAATTTCTCCCATGTCATTTTGAGGAAAATTTATCCAACAAATGCACTTGTTGAATTTTTTATTCAATTTTAGATTGAAAAAATTTACTGGCTTGCTCTCTGTAAAAAGCTTTGAAGATGAAGAGTAGGCTACGTACTAATATTAAAATAATTTTTTTTTTTTTTAATTTACCTACAACCGAGATATTTAATTAAGAAATTGAAAAAAAATATTGGTGAGTTTCAGTTAGACGATAAGTAATTGTACTCAAAACTCCGGTTTCACCGTTTCTCCGGATAGCATTCCAAACTCCGATTTCACCGTTTCTCTCCACTCGGAGCCGGTTTTGCAACTAAGTATATTACAACCCCGCGGATTAAAAGCCAGTGGCTTAGGAGTTCCGCAGCTTCATCGCCGTCGCCCACCCGCGCAAGCACGGACAGACGGCGATTCTACTAAAGGCTGTACCTCACCCCTTCACTATCCGACTCTTCAAGCTACTTCTTACTGTTATTTTCTGACTGTTTCTTCTAGGACTGTTTTAGTTCACTGCTTCAACTAATTAATTATAGTTTAATCAATAATGTAGATAACATAATGCCTTACCGACTGTACTCACTTAGGCTAGTATTCACACCCTACGTCGCTATTTACCTTCTTTTTGGACATTGGTATCACTCGCTACTTGCCCAGAGGCTACCGGAGTCCCCCCGCTTCAACAGTACCGCCCATTCATGTAAACCCAGACGAGCGGCAACTCCACGAGGGGCTGTCTTTCACCCCTTGCGTCACCAGACCCGGCTGCCGGGGTTTCGTTGTGTATTCCACTCACTTGTCATCTAACTCTCCTTACCTCATCATTTTCTTTCTGTTGTAACACTCTACAGACAAAATTAGCCACGGCCGCAAATCGTTCACTTCCCATTCGCATTATATTAATCACATTGTCAGGATTAATTTGTCCTGTTACTGCTGTGCACTCACGTCGTTCCTTCTTCCACCTACTACAGGAAATGATGACATGTTCTGTTGTATCTGTTTCATTACAGTACCGACAATCCGGACTATCTGCTCCGTGTCTCGCAAACAAGTACTCTCTGAAGGAGCCGTGGCCGGTCAGTAACTGTGTGAGCCAGTAATTTAGCTCGCCAAATTCCCTCCCGATCCACGGCCCAATCTCACATATTAATCGTCTCCTTTACGCGAAAAATTCCAACTTATCTGCCACTCCTCTAATAGCTCACGATGTGCCTCCTCTTTACTCGTCTATCTTCATCCGTGAATCAGCCAACTGCTGCAGCGGAAACACCCCGGCGACCACAAATAAAGCCTCCGTGGATACCGAGGAATAGGCACACGCCTTTTTATTGGCGTATTCCTTTGTTCTCCCTCCAGCTGTCGTCTGTTGCGAACATACCACAGAGCTCTGTACCATACCGATAAACCGTACAGTAAAATGGAATTTACTACGTGTGAATACAATCTCCTCTTAGAGGCCCGCGATCTAGTCGTAGTTCTCAGCAATCTGTTCAGGCTTTTACTAACTTGTTCGGCTTTTACCCGAACTTCCTGGACATGAAACGTGAAGCACCTTCTATAGTTCAACTACAACTCGAGGTATTTTGCAGTCTTATCTGCCTGGATTGGTCTTTCATCGGTCACAATCGGTATTGGTTGTATAATTCTCCTACCCGACATAGAGATAGCCACTGTTTTCCCATGTGATAATCGAAGGCCTCCGGCTTTCTTCCACATATTTATGATGTGTAAAGCTACATTTGCCGCCTTCGCATCATCTTCCTTTTTTTATGCAACCACCAAAGCGAGGTCGTCGGCAAACGCTACTGCGTTCACCCCTTCTGGGTATTCTAGGCGTAAGATCCCGTCAAAAGTTGTATTCCATATTATAGGGCCCACGACTGAGCCCTGGAGTACCCCACTAGAAAATTTAAACTTGAGCTCATTGTTGTCCGTACGATACACTAAGATTCTCTCCTGCAGATATCTTTAAATCAGTCTTGTCAGGTATGCGGGTACTTCTTTGAAGTATCATATTCTTATTTCTGATCCATTCGGGCCGAATAATCTTTAACGCGTTAGGTTACGCTGCAAAATATATACATATATTAATAATATATTTGAAATTATGTATAATATATATTTAATTGGAAAAGATCAACTTAACGTTTCAAGCGCAATGTAGGGATGAATAAACAGTAGTTACCATATTAATAATACTAGTGTAAAATACAGCGTATCTCCGATATAAAGTGTAAAATATTATTTTAAAGTTGGAAGGTATTTTAATTTTAACCCACTAAGCAAAAGTATTTCAAAATGAACTAATCGTTTACTAATATTATTATGAAAACAGTCTACTCCAGTGAAGAAATTAAACCTTTTACTTAAATACATTGCGCATTTTATTTTGTTACGGTAAATTTTCTATTGCAATATCTCTGTTTTGATAGTCAAAATAGATAATTCATTTCATAAATGTTTCCTAAAAACTAAATGGAAAAAAATTTGGTTGGGTTTGTAACATGAGTAAACCGGTTACAGAGGTAAAAGAAGAATGGAGATTTTTTAAATTAAATAAAATATCGAAAGATCTAGTTATAAATTTTTGCTTAGGGATTCAGCATAATTCTTATCGGAGGAATTTTGTTTGAAATTCCTCACTGTATGAAATTTTGGAGAATTAAAATTTTTTTGGAGAAATTTTTGAAAGCAGCGGCTTTGAAAAACATAGGTATTACTAGGACAAGATTTAAAAAAAAGTAAAATCTATTCACTTAGTAAATTAAAAAAAAATTAAAACATCATATTAACAACGATCAGTACTTATAAAATTTATTTTTACTTCCAAGGTTATATTTCTCAAGAATAATATGTTGATTAAATATTTCTAATATAATTTCTTTCTTTCAAAAATGTAAATGTGTACTTTCAACTAATGATCGTGGGTTTTTTATTTTGAAATTAAATACATAGTATATATAATATCCTCTTCCTCTTATGAATGAGTTTAACACATTATTGTAAATAACATTTATAAATGAAAGAATTAATATTTTTGACAGTAAAATTCTTCAACCTTTTATAATTTATAGGAAATAAAGTAAATTAAAATCGAAAGTGAAATAATAATATTTTTATAAATAGAAAGTGGCACGGGACAAGAGCAGGGAAGAAAAGAGGGGGTGGATGATGTTGAATTAATGATGGTAAGCGTACCGTTGGGTATACCCGTTCGATTTTTAACCTGCGTCATTTCTAAAATTTCAATGTAGGTATCACTTCTGTTTTTGTAAAGCAGTACGTCACAAATAATGTTAAGCAATATTATTTAACAAAATCAAATTTTTTATTTAATTTCTGATGTATGATGGCGTGTTATAATCTACTGACAATTTTTCGAGTTGTGTAAATAATATAGCTTACACTATACAACTGATTATGTAAATTATACTAACTAAACAGATTAATTGTAATAGGAGTAAAATATTTCATATTTACTTTAGTTCTTGTTACTCTAGAAGGTTATAACAGTCAGTCGGGTAAAATTCCTTTAGTTTATACTTTTCCTTCGAATAAAAACAATACTTATTCTATTATAAACGTTTAGTATTTGATATTAGTTAAATTGTACAGTATTGAGAATAGATTATGAATGTTTAATTTTGGTTAGAAATAAAGTATTAGTCGACTTCAGAATTAAATTTTTTTAATTATTAAGTCAGATTAAGTTCACACTTTATCAGATGGATGATAAATGTTTGTTCAAAATAGATTCAATTAGAGATTAGAGATATATTTAAATATCGTTATATCTTGACTGTTGCCTTGGAGATATTAATTTCTAATAAGTTTATAAACATTTTTTGCATTGATAAGTTTGAAATATTTGAAAGTTAGACCAGCTATTTGTTACTTGATATTGTAACCCATACCTTCAGGTCGGGGTTATTATTTCTGTATATAATATAATCATTTTTACTAAAGAAATTCGAGATTTACTGCCATCTAGCCAATTTAACTGACGCATTCTCATTTCAAACTGATTTCGATAGACCCATAGTGATTTTTTCATGTGAATCGTTTATCAAGGTGCATTACAACATCTTTAATTCGGGAAAATGTTCCCATTCATAACAGAGAGAAATAAATTTACATCTTTAAGAATGTGTAGGAAACATGTCCAACTTTAGCTGTGAATAATTAACATAGCATTTTGATAATGATTTGAAATAGGTGGTCATGCATTCGAATAACCTTCCACCTTAAAAGAAATGATGAAACAAAAGGCTCTCTTGTTTTGGCTCATTTTTTATAAATCATATTTTTCCAAAAACGAGTCATCAAAAAATTAGTTTTTCTACTTTTCAAAATAATATTTATACGTAATGCAGGACATTCACCATGCACCTTGATAAACGATCCGCATGGAAGAAACATGCTAGATGAAACTTTGAAAGCTTTTTAGGAGAATTGGCACTATCTCATTAATTTTCATTTATTCTGACAATAACTTATTTTATTTATTTACTTAAAAATGCTTTATATTTATATAAATAGACTTATGTGAGTATATATATTCAAGCTCTGTCTCTGGTTTATTAATGTTCTATTTGTGGAGTAAGAATAAAAAAAAACATACTAATTGAATAAATTTTAGTATACATAAATTACTAAATAAGATAAGCTTTAGGTAGTGTTCGAATTGAGCTAATGATAAAATTAAAAATAAACCTTTTGATTGTCTGTACTGACAGTAATTATTTTCAGTTAAAATTATTTTACGAGAGTACAGTTTTACAAATTTTTGATGAAAAATAACTAATAACTATGTTTTAGAATTTGTAAAAAAATTAAAAAAAAAACATAAATATGTATATCCAAAAAAAATATATATATAAAAATAAGAAGCAAAATAAGAAATAAAAAAATATATACACACACAAACGAGTACATATATATATATTTAAATTATTAATTTTGCAATAAATTATTCATATTTCCGGGAATAGTATCTTACTTTTCTGTTTGTTTGGAAATTATTACATATTTTCATATACCTGAAGTATCAGAACCCGTTAAAATATAGTGTTCTAATTTTGGTATTACTTTGGAGTCAGGTTCATCTATTTTTTTACAAAAAACTCAAGTCTACTGAAAACTTTATTTAAAATGAGAAAATTCGTTTTATGAAATTTTATGTTGAGTGAAAAATCAGTCCTACAAAAAAGAACTGAAAACATTGTCAACTGTTATTTAAAAGGAAAATTAATCCTTTATCTGCCGCCCAAGACTTATTCAGGGAATACAATAATTTGTTCTGGATGTAAATTACTACGGAAGAACTGCTCAGTTTTACAAAAGAACACAGCAAAAACTAAATTAACTGTATCAAAACTGCTTATGTTATTTATTTGACAATAGGAAGCTAGACAAATTAAGCAATCAGAGTTTTTTTTAGTAATAACAACTAATTTTATTAATATTGATGATAAAACAGATATCATTAATTTAGTTTATTTGGTTGTAGACTCTAACTTTTAATGTACAATTCTAAAAATATTTACGGTAAATCAAAGAACATAAAAAGTCTGGGAATCAAAATGAAGTTTTTTCAGCCAAATTTTAATTAATTTGAACGAATAAAAAGATGTTTTAGCAGTTATCTATTTTTACTCTGGAGAAAGCGTATTTTCAAATGATGGTAATACATGAAATGAAAAATGTTTAACTCTTAGTATAAAGAAACTAAGTAGTATTTTTATAAGCTTTTATTTAACTTGCTTTAGTTATAATCAAATCTTGCAACTGCTATATCTTCTGATCTATCAAATGAAAATCAATGAAATTTGGTACACGTATGTAACTTCGATGACAATACAATACTATGGTGTTAGAATTTGGATATGAAACGATCTACCCCTACGCTAAATTCATGCATGTTGCTGAAAATTTTTATTTCTCATGAGCTATCGTATGAAAATCAATGAAATTTGATACAGGTATGTAACTTCGATGTGTAAAAATAAATATCTTTACTTTTTAGTCTTAATAAACAAACAAACTTGAACAATCAATGAAATTCAGATATAAGTATTATTAAAAATATTTGTTTTGGATGCAAAGAGTTTACATCCAATTTTTCGAGTCGGGCCAGTACCGGCGCAGAACGGTGATCTCAATGCACCGGTTCTAAATTTCGAACAGTTGCCGATCTCCCGCCTTCGGAGGAGGCATTACAGCCTCGCGATGGAAGCATGGCAGCAAGAATGGCACGGCACGATTAAGGAAAGGTCCTTCTATAGATTTATACAGGATCTGGGGGGATGGTACACCTAAAGTATCACTGCATGTCAAGTTGACATGCATGACATGCATTCGTTAATTGATTAACGAATGTTAATGTGCAGGATGCGAAGTTCAATTATAACCTTCCCTCAGACAGAAACTTCTAGAAGAGACCAGCACCTAATTCGAGCACACCATGATACCGCTGGGCATCTCGTTTATCGAAAGAGAGTTTGATATGAACTCTCTTCTAAATTGAGGCCAGTATGGCTTCATGAAAGGGGATGGCACCGAGGTTTGCAGTTTAAATGGTCTTGCCGAGGTGAAAGGCACCAACTGTAAATATGTTTTGGCAATTTTTATTGACATAGAGGCAGCATTTCCTTCCTTGTGTTAGAGTTCTGTCCTCTATGTGTTGGAACGCCGCAGTGTTGCCAGTAACCCTGCAGGCCGTAGTACGTGACTAATTGTCTGAACGCACAGTTCTGTTTAAGGATGAGCACCTAGTTGTGGAAAAATCCGTCACCAGAGGAAGCCCGCAGGGCTCCGTTCTCGGTTCCATGCTGTGGAAGCTGGTATTCGACGAATTTCTGGGACTGACATTCTCAGTGGTCACGGCCCAAGCTTTCGTCGATAATTCTCTCCTGTTAGTTCGTGGTAATTCACGAACGCAGCTAGAAGATCGACCGCAGGCAGCTTTTGCAACTGCAGAGGGCTTGATGGACACTAACAATATAAAAATTTCTGTACCCAAGACGAAGTATATGATTCTAAAGGGTGCAAAGTAATTATCATACAGTCTTAAGCCTCATATTAAGTATAAACGATGTGTTACCAGCTGAGTTAGAGTTTCGTAAGTACCTAGGTGTTTCCTTTGATGAAATTTTGCTATTTAGCAACCACATTAGTCAAGTAGCGGTGGGCGCCGTCTTTGTGATGCAAAAGTAAGGATTGCTCGTAAGGATTACGGGCTGTCGGGCCATCATTTGTCCATGATGTACCAATGTGTCTTCGAATGTATGATCCCTTACGAAGCGTCCGTTTGGCAGCATACGTCGAAAGAAATCGAGAACCTATTCAAAAATAAGGAGTTCCCAGCGCAGAGCTTTAATTTTATGCCCTGGGGTATTAAAAATAACCTCCTACGAGGCTACCACCGTATTGTAAAAGGCTCTCCCAATCGATATTATGGTGAAAGTACGGGCGGGCATGTAGAGATTGCAAAGAGTCAGGGAGGCCGAGATATTTGGGATGCGGTTTCAATCGGGGCCTATACCGGAGCGGAACTCTGATCACAATACCCTGGTTCTAAATATCGAACAGTTGGCCATCTCTCGTTTGCGGAGTAGGCTTTTCAGTCTTGCGATGGAAGCATGGCAGCAAAAATGGCACGCCACGATTACGGGAAGGTCCTTGTCTAGATTTATACAGGGCTTGGGGGGGGGATGGTAAGCCTCTAGTTTGTTTATAAGTGCAACGGGGGCCCAAGTGCTCTCCAACACCTCAAATTGGAACCAATATTTGTTTTGTTCCGTCTGGCAGCTGATGAGCTGTTCGTCTGCGTGGAGGAACACCTGATGATTGACTCCCTTGCTCTTGGAGGTGGGGGCAGAACTCAGCCCATCCTATAACTTTGTGATCAAGGGGTAATTGGCCTCGCTGTAATATGGTGGACAGGTACTTGCTGGGATTTAATTAATAAGGGCTGTTGGGCCATGATTTGTCCACGGTGTACCAATGTGTCTTCGAATGTATTTTCTCTTACGAGGCGTGGCAGCGTACTGCTGTCTTTCGTGATATAATTTTACTTATAGACAAGTCATATATTTTAATATGTAGACGTAGTGCGCCAACCCAATTTAGTAATATATGACAAATGAGCAATGGAACACACAAGCGAGTGGTGTATGGCACCACGCTTTTTATGCCCACACTGTTAGGTAAGCTCTGAGGGTCTTTCGACCCTCAGTAGCCGGTTGTTGCACAGACATTCGGTTTTGTGCATTAGGGGGACCGACTGGGGTTGTGCTGGTAAGAAAAAACCAGATAAACCAAATCAAGTTTACCCATCTTGATGACCACCCTGCATTCCTTACTGAAAGCAGCCTCATACAAATCAGTGTTCTGCTCTCTAATGAGAGTCTGAACTTTCTCATTAGACAGACTGCGATCAATGTCGTAGACGATGACCCGTGGCCTACGTCTACGTCTGGGGTCCGTCCATCTTTACATCAAGTTGTTTGATGGTTGTAGCGTCCGAGATAACTCGGGCTGTCTCCTTGTTATCTGCGATGTCTACCAACCTTTTGCTGGTGTCATTAATATCACAAATTTTAAGGCTCTTTTGGATGTCAGGAAGTGCAGCTTCCTGACATCCATAAGAGCAGCTTAAGATGCTTCGGCGACTTTCTGGAGCCCTTCCCCTTGTTTATGAACAGAACCTCGGGTTTGTTCCCCACCTGGCTGGCTTTCCTTTTGCCTTTAACTACCTCAGCGTAGCACTTAGGCTGTGTTGGGGCCGGGACTACTTTTGGAACCACCTTGATCTCCTTGGGATTGGAGGCCAGTGTCTCGTACCCTTCTGCTATAACAGAACGGATCTCTCTAATTTTAGCCAAGCGAGGAAGAATAGTCTTCCTTGCACCTGAACTCTGTGAAAGAGCTCTAGAAATTCAATTAAATATTCCAGGTCTTCCTGGACCGCTTTAACCAGCAAAGCAGAACTACCGGGTCTGCCTTTCGCTTTCTTAAAAGACTCAACTACTGGGTTAGGTTCAACCCGGGTGGCTATCCCTACATCCAAATCTCAGAAACCTCCTCCTCTGACGTCGAGAAGGTCGATCGTAAAGGTTCTGGCCTCCTCTTCCGCCTGGACTTCTTCACCACCTCCTTAAATTCAGCCATGGCCGGAGATTTCCTGACCTGACTATTGGACTAAAAGACGCTCGTTGTCTTCATCCTACCAACTCATCGGGCATGCCCAAGGGTGTGACAACTATCCGGAGCGAGCCACGGGTAGCCAGAGACCTAGAATATTTTCCCGTCACTCTATGCACCTCTTCGCCGCTGCTCGATCAATTGTGTGAAGTACGAATGGTAGTAGGCATTCACTGATTTCGACCCTCGTTCTTTAAAGATCGCAAGCAGGATTAAGAGAGTGATCTCTTTGATCGTTACAGGGGCCTACGAACAGAGTTGTTGCTACCTTATCGCTTTGATGAGGCGGGTTCTCAATTAAATTCTGTGCCTTGAACCGTATGAACAATTTGGAATGGTAAGTCTAAGAATAATTGACGCTAAAATTGTTGCAGCCCTCTATCAACAAAACGTCAAAACTGAGGAAGGTGCTCACTCTACACCAGCTCAAAATAGCACTGACAAAGACTCGAAAACATATTATCTCTGTCCGCATCTAAGGTCCAGATATTCACAATTACAACAGTAACGATGGATTTCCGAAACCATCCAGATGGTTTACTATCGTAAAGATACCTATTTCCATTTTCTAAGTACTGTAAAAGTTGCCGATAGAAATACAGTAATAAATTAATCATTTATTAAAATAATTTCAGTGATTAATGAAAATTTACCATTTGGAATATATTCTTCGAATATATTGCAAATAATCTACGAAATAATATTAAGATAGTTGAGTGAATCAGTAGAATCTTTCTGGTCTAGATTATAATATACTATAGAAGTCAATGATGAATTAGGCAAAATAAAGGGCATTTTTAAGTCGCTACAAAATATTCAACGTTCAATGTACAAGAAGTCTAAAATCTCATTATGCAAATGCCATCCTGCAAACACCACCTCCGATTGCTCCGTGGGGGTCATTGCTTGCAAACGATTCTTTTCTTCATAAATACAGCTCTATGCCATATCAATTTACTTTTGTTTATTTATTTTTCCTATTGACTTGTTTTTCTCACAAAACATATGAAAATATGTACTCGGATGAATAAAAGGTGATATAAACATAGGGATGTGTTTATATCCCCCAGGGAATACATATTTGCCGGAGGGAGAATATTTTCTTTTGTTAATTAAATAATTTTGAATTTAAATTATGAATATTCATACTAGTCTATATAAGTAAAGAAAAATTTAATGTGTCCTACATACATGGATTCTAATTTATTAATTCAGTTTTTATAAATATGGAGTGTATTTAATCTTCAAACCTGAGAAGTTGTAATTTAAATATATAGTTTACTTCGGAAAAAATATTTCCAACACAAACATTATTTCATATATTTCTTTCCTTTACGCTTTTTCGATTAAATAATAGGAAATTTAGTTTATATTTTTATTTATGCGGTGTTTAATAAAGGTACTTGCATAAATATAATTAAATAAAAATTTACGAATATTTGCATGAGTTAGACAAACTGTGAGTGTAAATCAAACGGAATTAAAACCCTACTAATTCAACGTATATTAAAGAATAAAATGTCAAGTAAAAATTGTAAAACATAAAGTAAACATAATGAAATTCTTGTATCATATATACATATTAATTACGGGATTAAGAGGTCCTTCACTATCAAGAAATATGTACAAGAAATCAATGTACACTTTTCAGAGTAAATTAGTAAATAAATAAATTATTATACAGAGTAGAAACCAATTGAATAATATTTATAATAAAAAAGTTGTTGCAGTAGAATTAGCTGACATACTTAACGAATATGTACAGGTCTTGCAGATTAAATTATAGCAATACATTAGTTGTTATCTTATTTACACAGTTTGTGCTGTTTGTTTTTAACTTACTATAACCGGTGGAAAAAAAAATTCGGAACATTATTTAATATGAAGAACGCAAGGAAAATATATTTCTAAATAAACTGACTATTACATTTACATACAACGTATTAATTTGCATATAGTACCTATTTTATTTGAGGCACGTACTACTTGTGTTCTATGCATCGTAACAAAACATTCGGCAACTTGATAATGCGTTGTATTGTTTCAAGAATTTGTTGTTTAGAAACAATCAGTGATACTTTAATAAACATACTCTTCGAACAGATATATAAAAAAGTGACATTTAAAAGTTTGTAGAAAATTCATTCAGAATTAAAACATATGTTTCTGCACCATTAGTCTGGGTTTGCATATCCTAGCCGTTTTCCTGACATTAAATTAGGTCGTGTAATCCCGACCACATTCACCCCTCCCGTACCCACCCGTAAATAAATCACAGAGGCTCCCTTGGTTATCGCACAACCTCCCTCAAGTTTCCCTCCACCTCTTTAAATGTGCTACTAAAAGCAATGGGATTTGCCACCTAAGTAACGGCGCAGCCTGAATTCCTAATGATGCTTCGGCTCATAATCACAACATACAGATCTACGAGTGTTGAATAGTCGATCGAGCTTTACCGACATCTACAGGCATGGAAAAAGTCTTGAGAAATACATACTACTTTATCAAGCATCAATCTAGAGCTGTTCTTTGGCTGTTTGCCCAGATATTTATTAAAAATAAAAACAGAAGATTTTATGTACAATTTCTTTTAATAAAATATCTTAAACTTTTTAAAAAAAATTAGTAATTCGTTAATAATCTAAGTACATGATTAATAACGAAACTATTCTTATTTAAATATAATAATAATCAACTTTTATGTAAATAACTTCGTCAGTAATAAAAATATATCTCTAACTTACATTATTGTGTTCTGATTAAAATACATATTATAAATTAAAAACTGCGTTGCATATTAACGTAAAAAAAGAAGAAAATTGTGAAATTCCTGCTCCTACATAAGTTACCTTTATTTTTTCCAAATTCTCATATTTCCCCATAATTTACATGTTTATGACATACAGGTTTCTTAATATTAAAATAATATTAAAAATACAGGTTTCTTAATATAATTTAATAAACCAATTTCATTTTGGTAAAATATAATTTCTAGTTTTTATTTAACGCAAAAATCACCTTATTACATTTTTTAACTTTGATAATAATAATTCATAATTTAATTTTGAATAATAATAATTTTATACAGAAAACCGGAATTTGAAGAAAAAGTCTACAATAACTTTGAAGATTAATCTTTAGCACTTTGATTGCTTGATTTGTTGTAAACGATTTTAAAAACAAGTAAAATTTAATAGTTATTTTAAATCTAATGAAATATTAAGAAAATGTATTTAATAAGTACAGTAAATGATAAATAACTGCAAAATCTATTTTAGGAAAACCTCTTTACAGTTTCAATATTTTGGTTTTTTTCTATGAAAAGAAAAAAATGTGGATAATATAGTTCCTAAAAAGCAAAAAGTATGTATATTCTATAGACTGATATATTTGTAAATTTGAATGAAATATGAAGATCTGAATGTAGAGAGTTTCAACATCTTATTTGTTTACACTAGGCTTCTCCAAACTTCATCAATATCATTAAAACCTAACATTAGATAATTTCTAAGGAACTTAATTATATCCTTAATAGGAAGGTTAATAATTAATTAATTAATTGTTGCAATTTAATCCAACCAAGGATTATCTGTGCTTCATATACAAAATTAAAACTTGTTTATAAGTAGTTGAATTAATTTTACTTACACAAGACTTATTTTACTTTAATACTAAGTGAAAGCTAATATTTTACTAGCAAGCATTAAAGAATATCGTAATCTATTTATAAATGGCAAATATTATAATGTACAGAAAAAAATTGAATCGACAATGAATTTTATTATTTTTTGAACTTTTAGACATCTTTATTTAATCAGATTACTTATGAAGAAAATTATTAGACTGCTGTATTAAATTACAACAAAGTGATAAGAATAATAAAAAGTTTCAATATGCACTGAAAGATCTGACTGATTACAAATCAATATTATTTTTGTAATTCTACTTTTAAAGATTTTTGTAAATTAGTAAGTGGTTCTTTTAATAGTTTTAGTCTTCCTATCATTTGCAAATAATTATGGAATATTTATTACATACCCTTATCTTGATTGGTCTGTTTGTGATGACTTTCACGGCAGTGACCACAAACCAATTATTATTAGTTTCGGTGTGGACCTCGAGGTTAAGAGAAGGCCACAGAGATGGATTGTTGAAAGGGCAGATTAGGATGGATATCATAAAGCCTTCCAATCACAGTATGACGATGGTACGAACATCCTTGAGCAAAGTTCCTCTTTTACGTCCATGATACTTGAAACTGCCAGCAGATATATCCTACAAACATCAGGTAATCCAAAACGTCCTTCCGTTCCATGGTGGAATGATGATTGCAAATGTGCTATTAAGAATCGACGGCAAGCACTACGCAAATTTAATAATAGAGCTACAACTGAACATCTAAATTTGTACCGTAAGGCTAGAGCGGTACGCCGTCGGGTCGTTTGAACACTAAGAGGAATTCATGGATGAAATATGTGAACACCATCTAACCTACTCCTACATCTACTGTGTGCAAAAAAATCCATGCAATTTTCAGATCGCCAAGGCATTCTATTCTCGGTCTCATTGATGAAGGAAAACTCCTTTTATCATTTTCGGCTGTAGCAAATACTTTAGCAAAATCTTTCCGCTCGGTGTTTCTCACTTCATCATATAATAATGACTTTCAGAGGTACAAAGCACAGATATAAATATTGGCGTTAAACATTGGTGATTCGGTTGGTGAACTGAACACTCCATTCGTATTTAAAGAATTGTTGCACGCACTTAAGAACTCACGTGACACTTCCCCTGGACCAGACAACGTTCGCCTTTGTATGCTTTCACATCTTCCTAACTCAGCCCTACAACATCTTTTGGATATTTACAATGGTTTATTCTCCGAACAAGTCTTTCCGCCCGGCTGGTCAGAAGCATTTATTATACCAGTACTAAAGCCTGGTAAAGACAAAACCGATCCGTCAAGATACGGATTTCTTCAACAAGCGTGTTGTATAAAATAATGGAGAGAATGGTAAACCGCAGGCTTACATGGTACTTGGAGAAACATAGCTTTCTTTCTTCGGAACAGTGTGGTTTCCGACAAGGACGATCTTCCATTGACCATTTAGTGTCAATGGAAACAGCCATACAAAACGACTTGCTGAATCGCCAACACCTCGTTGCTATCTTCTTCGATATAAAAAAGGCGTACGACACACGTAGTATTCTTAACACCCGCAAGAGATGAGGAATCAAGGGCAATATGCTTGCTTTTATCCGGGGATTCTTAAATCACTGAACGTTTCGTGTTCGTGTAGGCGATTCACTTTCAGACAGTGTCGTCTCGGAAAATGGAGTACCTCAAGGTACTGTATTAAGTACCATCTTGTTTTCTGTAGCTATAAACAGCATTAACAATTGCGTACAGGCTCCTGTCTCATGTTCTCTATTCGTTGACGATTTTGTTATTTACATTGCGAGCCTTTCGCCGCCCACCGCAGAGACACTGCTACAGAACACTATTTTTCGCCTTGAGGCTTGGTCCAGAACTACTGGTTTCATATTTTCATGTGACAAAACGAAATGTGTAGTCTTTTCTCGGCTACGAAACCCTTCTATTCGGCAGGTTTTTCTGTACAGAGAGCTCATTGCTATTTCTCCTTACGTCAAGTTTCTAGGTTTGATTTTTGATAGCCGTCTTACTTGGGTCAAACATATAAAGGAATTAAGGACAAAATGTTTCAAACTTTTAGATATGATGCGGGTCCTTAGTAACACCAGTTGGGGAGCCGATCGGTCAGTTATGTTACGTTTTTACTATTCCCTTGTTCGTTGCCGTTTAGATTATGGTTGTGTCGTGCTTAAAATGCTGGACAAACCGTCAAACCGTGCTTAAAATGCTCGAAGGTGTACATTTATCCTTTTCTTCGGCTTGCCACAGGTGCGTTTAGATCAAGCCCGATTGTAAGCTTACTTTTAAAAGCTTTAAAAAGATACCCAAAGTAAGCTTTTGTTATCTTATTTTGCCCGTCTCAAAGGACAGCCAAATCACCCGGCTTTTGACCCAGTTCTTAGAAATCCTAATTTAAGAAAGTACCGTCCACACTGTACTGCACCTGTAGGTGTCCGTACTCGACGTCTGCTGCAGCATTTAAATGTTGACACTCCCTCGTTCTTTCCATCATGTCCGTGCTCATATCCTCCGTGGAGAATAAACCTTGTAAATTTTACATTTGACTTTACAACATACGATAAACAATCAACACCACCTACTGTTTTCCGGCAAATGTTTCAGTGTATTCTCACCAAGAGGAACCCAGACGCGGTGATATACAGTGATGGATCGAAACAAGATGATACCGTTGGTTGTGTTTTATTGTCAATGAAAGAACTTATATGTTTGGCCTACCCGGTATTACGAGTGTGTTCACCGCTGAACTAATCGCCATAAATAAGGCTCTAAATATCATTAACCCTAAAAATAGAAACACTCTTATTTGCAGTGACTCGTGTAGTGCTCTCAAGGCGTTAGAAAACGTTTATTCCAAACATCCTGTCGTCATTGAATCTTACAATGCAATCGCTGAGTTGAGTAATCGCAACACAGAAGTAAGTCCCTAGCAACGTAGTGATTCCAGGTAATGACCAAGCAGATTATGCTGCCAAAGAAGCGTGTATTAAACCTCCTTTCACCACCCGAGTTACTACCTTTGATTTTATTATTCGTGTAAAACAATCACTGAGAGCAAGGTGGCAAAGTGACTGGGCTAACACCGTCGATAATAAACTCCGAAGGATTAAAGATTCAGTGTTGCCATGGGACATACGAGGATCTCACACGAGAACCTAATGTCAGGAGGACACGCACCCCTATGCACAAGATGCAGCTGCTGCATTACTGTGCACCACATTCTCATAGACTGCATATGTTATGCGCCGTTGCGTCGTATTTTTCTCTACCTAGAAACATCCGTCATACCTTATACAATAATAACGAAATTTTGGACCGGATGTTTCTGTTTTTGCATAGTACCAGGTTAATGCAAAAAAATTAATATTGTATATATTTTTATGCTAGAAGAGTTTTTGATATTTTTTAACCTTTACTTTCAATTTTGATTTTCTTGGTTTTGTCTTTAATTTTATTATCCCAGAAGCGAGCCTTTTGCACTACCTACTGGAATTAGGTAAATTTGATATAGTTTCTTTTTTCAATTATTTTAACTTTTGTATTTTAAAGACTCCGTCTGCGATATTAGTTTTGAGTTTTATTTACTTTTGTTTTAATTAATTTTTATTATATGATTTATATTAATTTTAAACCTTATAAGATTTATTATTTCATTCTTATTTTACCTTTTTATTACAGAAAACTCCGGGCGAAGATAACGCACAGGCGTTTTTCACCCCCCAAAAAAAAAAAAAAATTTATGCAACTTTCTGAATCTAAAAGTAAGTTCTAGCACCCCTTTAAAAATGTGATGCTATTTCATTATGTAGGAAATTACATCTATTGCTTGATAATTTATTTATTGAAATTCAGACATGTACATTTAGAAGTATGTACATACAAACAATATCTTAGTTCACTCATAAGTCATTACTTTAAATTAAGCGATTTGTGTTTTTTTATGTGTGAAAGTGATGTGAATATTCCATTTCACAGAGATAGGTGATGGCAATTGGTAAAAATTTCTGCAATGTTACTTATTTCAGCTGTAGATAAAAACTTGTTGTAAATCAAGTATTTTAAATATTTATTCGAGCAAAGGACATTTGCAAATTTCGCATTTTCAACTCTACGTTTAAATTCTTAGTTTTTCAATAAATAAAGATAATTTTTTACTAGCTGTTACTATACTCCCTCCAACTCCTTCTAATGAGGTGTAGAATTCATTCAGTGTGCTATATATATTTACTTTTCTTCCTCTATGAATTATGAGACCTTGCCGATAGAGAGGGGGATTACTGCTCAGTGATACAGAGTAGCTGAACCGAAGCTGCAACCACATCGGAGAGGTATCTCATGAGAGTGAGGCTATGGAATGATTCCTGAAAGAGGGCAGCATTTCTTTCAGTAGTTGTTAAGAGCGTAGGTCAGAAGGACTTTAATGGCCATATCAACATCACTCAAACTTCTGAGAACTGCGCAGCTGAAAGCAATGGAAAACTACGAGAGCAATGTAGCACTCTACATTTTCATGTAACAAAGTTGGAGGCGCCTTTCGTGGTAAAGTATTCTGAAGGTAAACTAGTTCCCCATCTGGATCGTCGGGGGGGGGGGGATTGCTAAGGAAGGGGTCTACAAAAATTAAAGAATAACATTCTATGAGTCGGACCGTGGAATGTTAGAAGTCTAAAAAAATTTGGTAGTTTAGAAAATTTAAAGAGGGAAATGGGTAGGTTAAATGTAGATATAGTAGGAATTACTGAGGTTTGATGGGTAGAGGAAAACAACTTTTGATCAGCTGATTTTAGTATAATTACCTTAGATTTAAATAAAGGGCAGATAGGAGTAGGTTTCGTAATGAACAAGAAGATAGGGAAGAGAATAGAGTAATTCAAAATGCATAGCGATGAATCATTCTAATAAGGATAAAATCAAAATCTAAGACAAACCATGATTGTTAACTATTATATAGCTATAAGTGTCCATGGTGATGATGAGGTAGGGTGTATATATGCAGAAGTTGATGAAGCAATTAAATACTTAAAAAGGGATGAAAATTTAATAATAGTTGGAGATTAAAATTCAAGCATCAGAAAAGGCAAGAAAGGAAATATTGTGTGTTAATACGGGTTGGAAAAAGTGAATGAAAGAGGGGACCGCCTTACTGAGTTTTGCACAAAGTATAATTTAATAACTGCCAACACCCCATTTAAGAATCATAATAGAGAAATAGACATGGAAAAAGCCAGGTTGTATTGCAAGGTATCAGATAGATTATATCATGGTTAAACAAAGATTTAGATATCAACTTGTCAACTGCAAAGCATATCCTGGAACAGACACTGATAGCAACCCTAATTTAGTGATAATGAAACGTAGATTGGGGTTTAAAAACCTGAAGAAAAGGTCTCAGATGAATCAGTGGAATTTAGAGAAGCTTGAGGAAGAAGAGGTAAAGAAACTTTTTGAGGAGGACATCGCAAGGGGTCTGAGTAAAAAAAATAAGGTAGAAAATATAGAAGAAGAATAGGTGAATGTTAAAAAAGAAATTCTTAAATCGGTTTAAGCAAACTTCAGCGGAAGAAAGAGAATGGTAGAAATCCTTGGATATTGAAGGATATATTGCAGCTAATGGATGAATGTAGAAAGTAAAAGAATGCTAGTGATGAAGAAGTTAAAAGGAACTACTGACAATTAAGAAATACTATAAACAGTAACTGAAAATTAGTGAAAGAAGAGTGAATTAAAGTAAAGTGAAAAAAAAAAAAATGATGTTTGGTAAAATAGACAGAGCATACTGGAGAGTTAAGGAGAATTTTGTAGTACATAAATTAAAATCTAATAATATGTTAAACAAAAATGGTATAATGACTTATAATACGAAAAAAAAATCTATAAGTGGGTTGAATATATTGAAGAGTTATCCAGAGGAAATGAATTAGAACTGGTGTTATAGAGGAAGAAGAGTAAGTCGAAGAGGATGAAGACGGAGAAACAATATTGAGATCTGAACTTAAGAGACCATTAAAAGATTTGAATGGCAAAAAGGCTGCTGGGATAGACAGGATACCTGCAGAATTACTGCACAGTGCAAGTGAAGAGGCAAGAGGTAGACTGTACAAACTGTTGTGTAATTTTTATGAAAAAGGGGAAGTTCCTTCAGACTCAAAAGGAGTGTTGTTGTCATGATACCAAAGAAAGCAGCAGCAGATAAATGTGAAGAGTACAGAACAACTAGCTTAACTACTTTTGCATCAAAAATCTTAACTAGAATTCTGTACAGAAGAATTGAGAGGAGAGTGGAGGAAGTGTTAGGAGAAGACCAATTTGGTTTCAGGAAAAGTATAGGGACAAGGGAAGCAATTTTAGCTCTCAGATTAATAGTGGAAGGAAGATTAAAGAAAAACAAACCAACATACTTGGCATTTATAGACTTAGTAAAGTCATATGATATTGTTGACTGGAATAAAATGTTCAGTATTTAAAAAAATTTAGGGTTCAAGTATAGAGGTAGAAGAACATCTGCTAACATTTACAGGAACCAAACTGAAACAGTAATAATTGAAGAACATAAGAAAGAAGCCATAATAAAATAGGGAGTCTGACAAGGATGTTCCCTATCCCAGTTACTTTTTAATCTTTACATAGAAGTAGCAGTTGATGTTAAGAACAATTTAGATCCGGAGTAAGGTGAAAAGATATAGATGCTATGATTTGCTGATGATATAGTAATTCTTGCCAAGAGTAAAAAAGATTTAGAAGAAACAATGAATGGTATGATGAAGTCCTACACAAGAACTACTACATGAAAATAAACAAGAAAAAAAATGAAAATAATGAAATACAGTAGAAATAATGAAGATGGATCACTGAATGTAAAAATAGGAAGGGAAAAGATTACAGACATAGAAGAATTTTATTATTTGGGAAGTAGAATTACTAAAGATGGGCAAAGCAGAAGCAATATAAAATGCTGAGTAGCACAGGGGAAATGAGCTTTCAGTGAGAAATATAATTTGCTTACATAAAAATTAATCTAAACATCAGGAAAATATTTTTGAAAATATATATGTTTAGATTGTAGCTTTACATGGAAGTGAAATGTGGACGATCAGAGTAGCTGAGAAGAAAAGTTTAGAAGCTTTTGAAATGTGGTGCAATAGAAGAATGTTAAAAACCAGATGGGTGGGTGTAAATAAAGAGCTTTATGGAAAATTGATGAAGAAAGAAGCATTTGGAAAAACGTAGTTAGAAGAAGAGACAGACTTATAGGCCACATATTAACGCATCCGGGAATAGTCGCTTTAATATTGGAGGGTCATGTGGACGGTAAAAAATTGTGCAGGCAGGCAATGTTTGGAATATATAAAATAAATTGTTAGTGATGTAGGATGTAGGGAGTTATATTGAAATAAAGTGACTGGTACTAGGTAGGGAATCATGGAGAGCTGTAAACCAGTCAAATGACTTAAGACAAAAAAAAATATATTTAAGTAGGCTAGTTAAGTATTACTTATCATTTTTCTAAAGGTTTAACTAAATTACAATTCATTAGTATGAGACTGTTTAACAAGCAATTCATAAACTCCTATGGAGAACCACTGTACTTCAATGTGATAAAGAAGCACAGTATAAACAAACAATAACAATTTCTTTGAATAAAGCAAAAATGATACAATTATTAAGGACTCGTCTTCATATATACTTTATTACATTTACTATAGTAGGTAAGTGTTGTTTTAAATTTTCTGGCAAAGCTTTAAATGCAAGTGGATGATGGTCCAACATGCTATGTGTTATTGAACCATGCAATATCTGTCTTTTATTTATGAAAAAAAATCCAGAATATTTTCCCAAAATTTTAAAGATTCCATTAGTGCAAACTTTGCTTATCACATTTATAGATGTTAGATATTAAAAAAAAAAATTAAATATATTTAGAACAACCAATTCCTTTTGTCATCAATTCCAGTGGCTCACAAAATAAAAAAAATACTCCCTTTATCTCTTTTTCCTACCTACCACACAAATACCAATAACTGGCTGCAATAAACTTCAACTGACTCATCCAGTTGAATACTTACTTTTAGAGAACTGGCTTTGATATATTTTATTACTTGGAGTAAAATAACAATACTGAGATCTTCAATGCGTGATAGAATCACATAGTTGAATAACAGAATTTGATGAATTTTCCTTAAAGAAACAATAACAGCCCTTAAAGAAAAAAATGTTATAAGGGTGATAGTTTTCATTTAAATAATGGTAGAAATTGTTTTATTTGTATTGATGAGATGAAGATGAAGGCTGCCATTGAAAATGAATGTTTGACTTCTATCATTGAATGCTGCGATTTGGATGAGGCACCAGATAATTTTATTAATGTTTTGGAAAATTATATTAAATAGCGTGTTTCATTAAATATATACTTAGTTATCGTAATTCTATTAAATTAAAGGCACAGACGTCTAAAGGTATTTTAATAGATACAAAATCTATAAAAATATTTTTAATTCTTTGATTAGACTAACAAAAAATCATTATTATTTAAAAAAAACAATTATAAATGCTAAGGCCAGTTGTAAGTTAATTTGGAATCTTATAAATGAAACTACTTTCTCTAAAATAAACAGTATATTTGAATTATATGTTGAGGATGAAAAGGTTGTAACAAGTGGTTCTTTTTGTATGGCAAATATTTTCACTTCTTTTTTTGTTAACGTTAGTAGATCTATTACTAGTAATACTTTTAAAAAATGGGACGAAAGTATGCACTTGCATGATAAGTAAAGTATAATGGGCCTTATTGTTCTATCTTTTTTCAGCTGATTACATCTGATAAAATTTTTAAATTAATTAATGAATTAAAGGATAATAATATATTTGTATTTGATGGGTTATCAAATTATGTTCTAAAGGTTCTTATTCCTTTTATTTGTTTGCCTGTTGTTTAAATTTTTAATTTATGTTTTGTTTATGGTATTCTCTAAATTTTTTATACAGACAATAATAATTTTATTATATAAATATAGTGAAAAAGGGACCCAAAAAATTATAGCTCCAAGCTCTAACCTTGTCTTTGTCTAAAATTCTGCAAAAGTAGCGTGTCCCATATAAAACGCAACCCATCAATCACTCATCCATGAAATTTCAAAAGTCAAGCTTACTCCCCTACTCGTTACTGAAATAGACTCGTCTAACATCTGAACATCGCGGCGACGCAGTAGAACACTACTGATAGTAACAACAATGCAATCATAACGTTCAGTGTTTTGCTAGAGACAAGATGGTGTTTTCCCTAGATGAACGTGTTTTCAATGTTGAGTCGTACTTCAGTACGAAATCAGTGGTTGCAGTGCAATATTTGTTTCGCCATAAGTGCCCAGATAAACCAGCTCCTAATAAAACATCAGTATTAAGGTTAGTTGCAAAATTTAGAGAGACTGGTTCTGTTAATAACAAGGAACACAAAAGATCTGTGTCAGTGTTGAATACAAATACAATCACTGAAATCAAAGACCGATTACTCGCCTCGCCAAATAAATCGATCAGACGTTTGTCAGCTGAAATTAGTTTGTCTAAATCAACTGTTCATCGGGAGACCAAACAATTACAATTACGACCTTATCGCATTCAAACGGTTCATCAACTTCTTGAGCCCGACAAAGAAAAACGGCTACAATATTGTCAACGGTTCCGTTGATTTCTGCGTGAGGGAATTAATGTTATGCATTCGTTATTTTTCATAGATGAAGCACGGTTTCATTTGGATGGCTACGTAAACAGCCAAAACAGTAGAATTTGGAGTGCTGAAAATCCCCACGTTTATCACGAAAAACAATTACACCCGCAGAAGTTGGGCGTGTGGTGCGCGATATCGCAGAAGAAAATAATCGGTCCTGTTTTTTTCGAGTACACCATTAATGCAGAATGATATCAGGATATTTTATTTCAGTTCATTGCACTCTTGGAAGAAGAAGACAGACACTACTGGCTACAACATGACGGTGCGACATCGCACTACGCAGGTTCAACTTCTGATTTCGTTGAGGAATTCTTTGGTAATCGTGTTATCGGTTGAGGCTTGTGGCCACCAAAATCTCCAGATATGACTGCGGCGGATTTTTTTCTATGGGGCTACCTCAAAGAAAAAGCCTACAGCAACAAACCACGAACACTTGAACAATTGAAAGTCAGTATTGAACAAGCTGTATTAAAGATCCAGCCACAAACTTTGAAAAAAGTTGTAAGAAACGCTATAAAAAGAATTGAAGCTTGTATTCAAGAAGATAGCGGCCACTTCCAACATTTACTCTAAATGTAAGGTAATGGATGGTAATAATAAAAATTATAATAATAAAAACATTTACACATGCCTTTTTATTATTTCAATACCTACCAATATAAGGTTGGATTGCGTTTTATGTGGACACCTTTTTATATATGTACATAAATACATATACGTCCTTTTCTTTAATTTAATTGGAATGCAATTTTAATAATTTAAAGTGGCACTCCAACATATTTTTCATTTTGGATGTGCTTAATTCGCTGTATCGTGATATTCAGAAACTCCTCAAACACGTTGAGCATGCTGTTGTACTGTCGGTATTGCTGTTTATCTAAAAGACAATTTGTTGTGTATTTTTATTAATTATTATGTTATACTACTGTTAACCATCATTCTTTAAGTTAGAGTTCTGTTGAGGTTAAAACTTAACCAATTTTAAAATTTTCCAATTTATATGTGTACTGCTATTATCACAATTATTATGAAAGAGTAGGGAATACATTGCTACATTTATTTCTATTTATATTATAATGAATACTAATTTAGTGATTTGAAGTGATCGTCAACGTAAATTAAAATAATGTAAAATTGTAGTTTATTGGTTAACAATAACAGAAAAACTAAATTCATGCGTGCATATCAAAAATAGAAGTTAAGCATTAAACTGAGATCCCTGAGAGGCGCGACATTTCAGATAACAAAAAAATCCAATGATCGCCTAAGAGCTCTTAGTTTACAAAAAAAAACAAAATAGATTTCATACGGATATTAATAATTTTATCCCCATACGACAGTGGTAGCAGTGAAGTAAGAAAAAAAATTATTAGAAATTGTAAGAAAATTGACTTAATGTTAGTTTTTTTATTTTTTGAGCTTAATTTGTATACGTTATCGGTTTAAAATATGCAACAGCATATGATTGAATTAATATATACATATATATGTGTTTAGCTATTTGTATGTATTTACATATAATATTATGTAAATACATATATGTAGCCATGAGGTAAAGGACAACAGCTAACTTTTTGACGAAAATGGGTCTATGAGTGAATCATATAGTATTTTTTGCGCTCACTTCACAGGCGTCGTATACAGCACTATCTCCAGTTTTGAATAATAAATTACATAGCTACTATTAAAATGATTGCAAATACAAATTTTTTTGAACAACATCAAGTGCACATATCATTATATATATACCTCGCAGAAAAATTCTGCAGCCCAGAGGTAAAGGACAACAGCTCAATTTTTACAATTATACAATAGAGCAGTTTGAAGTTTTGAAGTTCGTTTTCTCTATTCTCCTTTGCCCATCACCTTCCTTCCATCATAACTTTTTCTACTAAAATACCTTATTAAGAAATTAATCCTTCGTGTATGTAAAAAATTAAGTTTTATCAAAAAATTACTGAATTACACTGGATTTTTACATTGGAATTTAAGATCTACTGAGATTCAAAAAATGGTCACGATTTAAAAAGACAGTTCATTGCGTTCTGCATTGAAGTAAGACCAAAAGAAAGATGTAGAGGTACGGATTGTACATAACCAAAATAATTTTTTTGTCATTATGGTTGAAACATAAATGATGTAAAAATAAGGGTGTGTAAAGTAATGATGTTTTTAAACACACTAGCTATTTCTAATACAGTCTTAGGTAAAGCAATCATAAAACAAGAACCTGGAGGGATCGTAGAAATAGACTACAAAAGATGACATATACCTGACACGAAAACACCCGAAGAAATAGTTCAAAATGTTATTCAACACATAAATGTTATCCCAAAATATGAGAACTATTATTCACACTTGAAAACTAAGAAACAGTTTTTAAGTCCCGATTTAAATTTAGAGAAATTGTATTCATTATATCACACATTTTTTGCTGAAAATAAAATAGGTAATGAAAAAGAAAGCAAAAAAGTGGTCTTTTATAGATGTATTCCACAAAAAATTCAACTTGTCAGCAGCACAAATAGATACTGTGATTCATATCTAGCAAAATTAAAGGGTGAATTAATCTCAGATTGTAAAAAATCTATTTAAAGTAATTATGAATTGCACTTTAAGGAATCATAGAAGCGGTATAAACAAAAAGTAAAGAGACTCAAGGTGCAAAGAACAACCAAATAGTAAAAGTGTTGACAGCTGATTTACAAAAATATTTACCTACACCACTGTTAATAGACACCGAAAGTTTCTATTGCAGGAAGTTGTAGACTTTAATTTCACTATTTATGAGTCCACTCATCGACTTTATTCTGTGTTATCTGAGATGAAACTAAGGCAGGATGTGGTGGGAATGAAATAACTTCCTTAGAATTTAGAATTCTAAAATGGGTTGAACAAACCCAATTCAAAAATTGCAGAAATAATATTAGGCTCAGACAATTGCTACGGGCTGAACAAAAATTTGGCTATTGTTATGTGTTTTACATACATTTTACATTGATATCCACAGACAAAGTGTATTAGTCATAAATTTTTGTTAAAAGGCTATACGTATATGGAAGCGGACAATGTCTATGCGCTGATAGAACGAAACAAGAATAAAATAATGAATTACTTACAGATATTGACACCTAGTGATTGGCAGCAGTTGGTTTGTCATTGTTTAAAAGAGGTATATGTTTGCAATATGGAATTACATGATTGCAAGAATATTAAATCACTGTACGGTAAGACAACTCCGTTTATTTACAGGAAAGTTTTTAAAAAGAAACCTGTACTCCGGTCAAAATTTGTTTATATAAAGTTCAGCAAGAAAATATTGGTGAATTATTTTCTAAATATCAAACTGGTGTTGACAAAGAATTTCTTTCAGTTAATTTGAGAAAGAATGACGTCAAGTTTCCAGATGTACTTGATGTCATTAGAGTCGAACCAAAATGGACATAACTATTAAAATGCAAAGGCTTGTTAAATCTCCTTAAGTATTTGCCATCAGAGTGTCATCTATTTTATCAAAATATGTGTAACTGCAATCAAGTAATTTTTTTTGGGGGGGGGGGGGGACGAAAAACACTTTTGTTTTATCATCGTCCGAATCAAAATAATAACAAGAGGCTGCTTCTCAGATAATAAAATATTAGTAAAGCAGGGTTAAAGCTATGATGTGAATTAAATAATAATAGGAATTAAATTGGAATAGTAAAAGAAACATAACAATTACGATAATACATGAAAAGTGAAGAACAGTATAATATCAATATTTTGACGGGTTAGATCTTATTAAGTATATTAATATTTTTTAGAAGTAATAACAATACCCGGTCTAGTACATTCTTATCATTTCCTAGGACACGCCATCTCTAATGAAGTAAATGATTTTCCTGAAGAAGAAACCGATGATGATTAGATGAAATAATTATTTTTAATGAAAGATTTAATTTAGAATATTAGTATTATTAATAAATTTTATTTGAATATATTGTTGTAGATTTTCTAATATCATTTTTTATTATTAATTTTGAATTTTTTCCGTGAATTTTTATCATACAGTAAATATTATTACTACTAAAGAAATGATTATATTTTTTAGTTCATTGTACCTATTTTTTTTGTGTCCGTAACAATAATATTAGGTATGACAGGTGGTATTCCACTTTTTACATGAGCAAAATAATTTTATAGTAAATAAATTTTTTTTTAATTAGCTTTTCCTTTTCATTGTAACAGTATTAAATTGTACAAACATTTTATTGCACAATTTATTTATTTCTTGGACGAAACAATCAGGAGGTTATTAGTGTTCCACTAATATTATATTTTATATACGGTATCTTCTAATAAAAAATGTTTTTGTACAATTAAAAGTAATTTTCATCAAAATTACGGCTTTTCTTTCACAAATGACTGGACATGATGTTAGAATTCATTAAAAAAAATGTTAAGTACATAGAGGTAAAAAACACTATGTCCATTTTTACTGCCTTGTACGAAGTAAAAGAAGTACTGTGATCGCGAAAAATTTCGGTTTTCA
This sequence comes from Lycorma delicatula, assembly GCF_047948215.1. Lineage (NCBI taxonomy): Eukaryota > Metazoa > Arthropoda > Insecta > Hemiptera > Fulgoridae > Lycorma > Lycorma delicatula. The sequence continues at coordinate 277,894,926 of NC_134455.1, read as the reverse complement.
ATGGAAATGTCCATTTTGATCATCCCTGAATCCGTTTTCACTAGTTTCAGCGTGACATCTGTACGTACATATTACATTTGTTTCTCGTATAAATCAAAAACGATTACCTGTAGGATATTGAAATTTTGGATTAGGACTGTTGTAACAAATAATTATGCACCTCCCCTTTTGATTTCAATCGACCGCACCAAAAGAGTCCAAAATAAACCCAAATTCTAAGAGTTTTGGATTTTGACTATTTTATAACTTAGCCCTCATTGAGAGATTTTCAACCATTATCATAAATTGTATTTATTTTCATTGGTTCCAGAGTTATAGCCAAATAAAATTTTAATTAATGAAATATTTTTATCTTACTAGGGAAGGCACATCTCCTTTTTTTAACTTCTTTTTTAATTTAAATATATTAATTTATTACTAATTATTAACCTGTGTTTGCAAAAATAATACAGTAAATTATAATTCAATAATAACAAAAAAAAAAAAAAAATCAGACATTATTGAAATAAAATTTTATGTACTTCTAGAAATGTGTATATATACTTTAATAGGCGTTCAAGGAAGTCATGTTGTTCACAACACATTTTTAATAATATAAAACATAAATATGTTATAGCATCTATTAAGTAGAATTAAATAAGGTATTTTAGTAGAAAAAGCTATGGTGGAAGGTTGGTGATGAGCAAAGGAAATTTCAAAACGAAAAAATTTAAAACGTCTGTAAAATTGTGAAAATGGAGATGGTGACCTTTACCTCCGGGCTACATATATATGTAATATAGATATCGATAGTTTTAAAAATATTTTACTAATAATAAAGATAAAGAAATTATTAAAATTAAATCAGAATATTGTACACAATATTAAATGAATTTTTAAAGTTCCTAATAATTAATTATTGTTAATAATACTAGATAAGCGAATACCTCTCTAATAAAAAACGTTTTATCTTTGCTGATGAGTTCGAATTATTCTAATAATTTCCTAGGTTTATAAAAATGTTAAAAAATGACGATGGTTTTACTTTTATTTCCAATCAATATTTCTGTTGCTAATGACATTTCATTTCATTTTTTCATAACGGATACCTGTCATAAAAATATGAAGGAATACATATAAAAAAAAAAAAATATCTTTTCACGTATTAAAATCACATAAAAATTTGTTCCACTAACTCCCTAATAACTAATCGGTTCTCAAAATCTTTATTTAGAAGGTTTTTGCAAAACTTTTTCCATTTTAAAAGTTTAAAAGGAATTTTTTCATAATTTCGGTTAGGAACGGATATTTTTTTAAATGATAAATTATGTGATTTTTGAAATGTTCAGTGATAATTTAATTTAACCATTATTAGAAGTAGCAATTGAGATAAAATCTCTTTTAAAATAACTACTATAATTCCTGCGGAGAATATTTGACTGTAAGATCACATAACAGACTACATAGATATTAATTTACATTGCAAGCTAAAGAGACATGACACAAAATAACTTTTCTTTAGGAAAGTAATTGTATAAAAATATGAATAATAGCATTAAAACACTTTTTGACGAAATATATATGCGATTATATATGCGAATAAATACATTGGTGCGCTCTTTGCTATTATTCACATCATTAGAAGTGTAAGATACATAAATTGCCAAACATTATTTATACTCCTGGTGATGGGATGAATAAACAAAAACCTTTGAGAGTCTATTTTATTGTTAAAAAATTTCTTTTAATTTTATTACTATTTTTGTATCAGTTATACCAGCTGATTCTTATAATTTTGATTAAATTATGGAATTTTCACTATAGTACACACATTTTAACTCTGTTCACAAAACAAACGTACCGTTATGGTATTTTTAAATAATTATTCTTGACTGAAATTTCATTATTAGGAAAAAAATACCGTTAAAAGATGGAAAAGTATACCTCAAAATTCATGCAAATTGGAAGAGGAATATGATAAACGAAGTTTTTTTTTGAGATGAGAGTATTGACTGTTTTGATCGTTTTTCCTACGATAATGGACATTTTTAGAGTGTAAAAAATGCCATACCTGACCGGGATTCGAACCCAGGATCTTTGGATGAAAGACTGAGAAGCTGTCACTCCTCCACGGAGATCGGAAGTTATTCTTATTATTTAGTTATTAGAACGTAGGAGTAATTTTAAAACTATTTTGCGAGTTTCATACGGACTTTAATCACGTCGCTATAAAAATTAGGCTAAATGGAAAAATTTGTCTAGATTTTCTTCAGTGTTTTTTCTTTACCATAAATAATGATAATGAAATAAATTGAATAGTATAACAAAAAAAAGTAATGCAGAAAATATAAAACTAAAATTTTAGGAAAAAATCTAATATAAATTAGAACAAAAAATGCGAATGAGAATGTATGTGTTTAATACAATCAAACATAAGGAAAATTTAAAAAGATTTGTAAAAAACATCACTTCGAACATCACAAATAAACAGTTATCGTTAATTATGAAATTTGGAAGTAGAATTATAAATTATTTTCTGTACATTTTTTTTGACTCATGGTTGGATTTTGTCAACAACTGACGTTTGTATAATCTCTTACAATATTAAGGTCACTGGAATATAATCATTACACGTTTAATCTGCAATAGATGCCATGATCACTGATTTCATATTTCTTCATATAAATATATATATATATATATATATATATGATAATTATTTTACTCTTGCATATAATTTTGTAGTTCAAATTCACGCTCGGATTTTATAACACCATCAGGAATATACGAGAAAATTAATTTTTCTAAATATTAAATTTTAAAAACTATTAATACTATATTATTAACAGATTATTCCTGTTTCTATTTTATAACACACTCAACTACTATATCATCTTCAAATCTTTCATAATCTTTCCATACAACATACATATGCAACTAAAGTGAACATTTTTCGCAAGGTTAACTAATTTTCTAAAACATAATTAGTTTGTTAAAATTTATTATTAAAGATTATCTTTACTTTGAAAGTCTATTTCTTGAAATTCAACTATAAATTGTCTCATATATGGTTGTGTCATTATAAAATGATTTAGAATAGAATTTTGATTGCTATTCCAGTTAATCCCACATCATTCATGACACTTAAGGAAGTAAAAAAAAAAAAAAAAATTAAGTAAGTGAACGTTTTAAGGTGGTAAAAATATCTTTAATTTCTTTAAATTATATTTCTGTGAAAATTTTTTTAGGTAAACTTCCAAATTTAATTCATATTTTTATTTACTTTAAATATGATGAGTTAATGATTAATGAACTGTAAAAAAATTTATGTGTAAAATGTATGTTATGAGATTATTATCTCTCAGTGTTTTATGAAAATTAAAAAAAGTAATACTTGACCCTGAAATAAAGGGGTCACCTTATCACTTCAACAATACCTTCCATAGAATTGTCTATGGAAGGTATTGTACTGATTATTGAATAAGTTCAACCAAATCAATGAATAAGGTTAATAAACGTGCAAAAATGTACTACGGACACTTCCATGTATTCAAAAAGTAAGATTCTACTTTTTTTAAAAAAAAGTTGGCTGTATGTATATATGCTTTAATTTTTAATTAAAATATTTTCATCATGCGCATCATTGAAGAAATAAAACTTGTACAAATTGCATATACAGAATACTTAATTTTCATTTCCGTAAAATCCAGCTCTACAAAAAAAAAACGTTTAATATATATATATAGTACGTTTATATATATATAAATTTATATTTATTTATTATATTTTATTTATATTTATATATATATGAAAATGTATATTTTAAAGATATATATACGTATATATATATACATATATAAAATATAAATTTTCCAATAATAAAATCTTTTAATTATGTACAATACATTTTAGAAATAGAATATTTATACTTTAATTAAAGTCATGACTTAATTAATAGTATTTTTATAAAGTTATTTCTAATAAACTAAACACAAAATTAATATCTAACATGTTAGTTTTTTCAATGTATTTTGGGTGCTGACTTCTAATATGCTTTTGCAATTTTGCTATCACGGAAAGGTTTCACGTAAATCGTAAATTTGTTAAATTATTTTATAATAAACTGATTTTGATCAACAACTGTTTACAAGTAGAATAATTTCTGTGTTTTAACTTTTAAACAATATGCATACATGCTTAATAAAAAAAGAATAATAAAAATATAAACTCTATGATGAGAAGTAAACACGTACAAACATGTCTGTATGATGTGACATTTTTTTTCTGTTTTGCCTCCGGGAATCACCGTCAGGTATTACTTCAGAGGATGAATGACGATGATACGTTTGAGTAAAAGTGAACTGTAGTCTTGTACAGTCTCAGATCGACCATTTCTGTGATGTGTGGTTAATTGAAACCCAGCCACCAAAGAACACCGGTATCCACGATCTAGTATTCAGATCTGTATAAAAGTACTGCCCGTACTAGTATCTGAATCCTTAACACTCGACTTCGAAATCAGCTGATTTGTGAAGACGCTTCACCATTAGACCATCCCGGTGGGTTATGATGACATCTTACAGATATCTATTGTTGCCTATTACAGAGCTTAAAATCTTATTCAGTATAGCCTCACTTGTCTATACAGTGCATTGTGTTTAACAAAGTGATTAGTGTTTTGCTAAATTTAATCAATTTTTATAATAGAATAGTGATTTTTCTCGTTTTTATTTGGTACAACATCGTTTCTGCAAACGTTCGTGGATATTCAAATCATCTAGACAAATTTTTTATTTCTGTGATAAATTTACGCCTAAATCTCAAACAAAGACTATTTCTGAATTGTTAAAAACAAATTATAAATTTTGTTTTTACTGGGCACTAGGGGATGAAGATAAAATCTGGGCGCCTCATGTTATTTGCATATCGTGCTTAGTAACTCTTAACTGAATGGTTGAAGGGGAAACGACAAGCAATGCCATTTGCTGTACCGATCGTTTTGCGTGAACCTAAGGACCACTTCACCGTCTGCTACTTTTGTATGTCAAATATACTGGATTTTCATTCAAAAATAGAAAGTTCATAAAATATGCAGATGTATCCTCAGCACTAAAGTCCGTACCACACGGAGAGAAGTTACCAGTACCTGTACCACAATCTAATCTGACATTACTAGAAGAACAATCTGAAAATAAAGCAGATGATATAGAGGATGTTGAAGAATTGCTTCCTGTATCTGATAAGAAATCTCCTCATTAAATTTAAAAAAACATGAACTTAATGATTTACTTCACGATTTAAAGTAATCAAAGCAGCAGGCTGAACTTCTGGAGTCTAGACTGCAACAGTGGAATCTTTTTCCGGAAAAAAACAAAGGTTAATACGTTTAGAACCCGAAAAAAATTCTTTTAATTTATTTTACTATGAAAAATTCATTCTCCATTTGTACTTTCGTCAATGGCCTGATGAAAGAGCTTAAAATTCAACACATTCCTAAACAATGATGTCTTTTTATTGACTCTTCTATAGTTAGAATAAAAGTAGTTCTGCGACAGATTGGTATCGAACAGTCATCGATTCCATTACCTCATGCAGTCGACATGTAAGGAAAGTATGAAACTACGGAATTAATATTAGAAGCAATAAAATACAAAGAGCATATGTGGCAAGTTTGCAGTGATCTGAAAGTTGTTGCGTTACTTCTTGGTTTACAAGGTGGGATTATAAAATATTGTTGTTCTCTTTGTCTTGGGGATAGTTGTGGATACAAAAAGTCATTACCAAGTAAAGAACTGGCTATTGTGGCAGAAGTATGTGGCTAGTGAAAAATATTTAAAGCATTTTTCAGTAATTGATAGTAGTAAAATCATACTGCCACCATTTCCCATAAAAATTGGACGCGTGAAAAATTTTGTAAAGGCATTAGACAAAGATGAACCAGGATTTAATCATTTAAAAACAATTTTTTCTAAATTTCGTAATGGTAAGCTCAAGAAGCTTACCACCACTCAGAAATATTATAGGTCAAAAAATCATAAAACTGCTTAAGGATTCAACTTTTGACGATAACTACCGAACGTGAACTAGCTGCTCTTTCAGCTTGTCTTCTTGTTCTGGTGCAACTCCTTCAAAGACGTTGTTGTGACTTTTAGGCAACAGGAAAGAAGAAAACTGTTTTTTTTTGGTTAATAAGCGGTTAGTAAATTACAAACGTTTAGGATGTAGAATTTCATTAAAAATGTATTTCCTACACTCCCACCTAGACTTTTTTTCTTGAAAATTTGGGCTCTGCCAGCAATGAGCAAGTAGAGCGTTTCCATCCGGATGTTACTGTTAGTTTTTGTTTAGAGAAACTGATCAAACATCGCACAAGCTAAAAAGTTTGTCAACATATTTAAAAAATTAAAATTAAAACAATTCCAATGATTTAGATGTTTAGAACCTGTTATTTAAAATCGTATTAATGAATTTGAATTTATCTGTGTTTGAATAAATAAAAGTTTAGTTGATTTAAACAACCTTTAAATAAATACACACGTAAATAATATTTTTTTTTTAAATATTGATTTCTTAGTGATCATGCATTTATTGGTAAACGAATCGTACGTGTAAATCGTATGTATACAAAAAAACGTGACATATTACACAAACTATGGTAACAATTTTGAATTTAGCAACCCAAAATTAGTTAAAATCACCATTTACGTGCGATTCCAGATAAACGAAAAATATTTTTTTGTTGACTAGTGGATAAATCATTTTAATTTTCTACAAAATATTTGTAGTTGGTAGAAAAAAGTAATTTTTTTTTGCACAGAGTAATAATTTTAATGTTACTAACATGAAAAAAAAATAGAATTTTGGCTGATTATTTTATTTAACTAGTTATATTATGTAATAAATAGAGTTAATTAGTATGAAATGAGCTATAAATTCTAACTTCAGTAGAGACATTTTTATTTATAATTGCAAAATTTTAGGACTTTTTTTTCTGACAAAGAGCTGCTTTTATATTGTTTAATACCACTACGAAAGGAAAATATTACAAAATAATTTTCTACGAAATTGTTAACAATAGAGACTTATTTAGTCAATAAAAGTTTACAATAGAGAGATGCATTATTCTATCAGTATTTGTCTGCTTCGAATGAAGTTTGAAGCTATGCCAGGAACTCCATTTTAAAAGACCATTTAATCAAAAATTCCTGAGAGAAAGCTATTAAACTCGTCATTTCATGAATGTCACATACAGAAATCAGGAAAAAAATCAGTCGTTATTCAACTTTTCTAATAAAAACAAATTAAGAATTTAAAGGATGTTAATGAAAAAACATCCCTTGTTTTTAAATATGAAACACTATTAATGTTTTTGTTCATGGTGATAATGAACATGTTTAAATGTATTTTTTTTTTAACAAAAATAAGGTTATTTATACATGTAATAGGTAAATCGATTAATATTTATTTGTGATGAAAAATAATAACAATCACGTCCTACAGGAAAGTTACATGACCGAGTTGTTTTACATACGTTGCTTGACAGTTTGCATTGTAATAGCGTGTGAAGTTTAGAGCTGTCAGTGTTAATCCAGTGCATTAGCTGTAAACGCTATGATCACAGAGCCATTAGTAGTTAGTGGGTGCGTTACTAATTAGCACTCAATATGCTTTGCTCGGATTACCGCCTGGAAATAAGTTAAAACACAGTCGGCCACATTATGGATTCTGTTACTACTCTGCATATACGAAGCATCATTTAATTTGAAGGTACCTCTATTTCTGTCATACGTTTTTGCGATTCCTTTTTCTCTTTGTCCCACTTGCTAAATGCGGAACAAGCTAAACTTTTACAAAATCATTTTCACTGATATAGCAAATAAGATTTCGATAGTATCTGTTAAAACTTCATGATGCTAGTAAATATTTCCATATACCTCCTATTATTATAATACCACTTTTTACATAATTTTCGAATTATGGATTTTAAAAATTAATACTTATTTATCATTTGCTATTTAATTTTATTTATACAATAGTTAGATAAATTACAAGACTCGGCTGATAAAGTTTGCACATATATGCGTAGCATTGGAATGAAAATATATATTGAAATCAAATAAACAGTGAATAAAAGTACAATACCTTAGCTATAAAATGCATTATTTATTTTTCAACATAATTCCCGTTTGCTCTGCTACACTTTTCCCAACGTGTAAAATGTTTTTGCATTCCGTCACAGAAAAATTCTGGTGGTCGTTCTCGGATTCAAGTGACCACAGCTTCCTTCATCTCATCGCAAGCGGTGGAATGATTACCTTTGAGATGAGGGAAGTCTCATCTCTTGAGATGAGGGAAGTCGCATGGAGCCAAATCCGGAGAGTATGACGGATCAAGAATAGGCTCAAACTTCAGCTTGCGAAGAGCCATCAGAGATATTGCGCGGTACCCATCGTGCACGGATTTTACGGTAACCCAATTGCTCGATAATATGGCCTAATCATTCTCTAGATATGCCTATCTAAGTAGCCATGCGTTGCTGGATGATTCACCGGTCACTTTGAAGCAAATCGTCCATCTCCTTTCGATGTTTCTCGTCAGTTACAGAAACTGGTCGCCCGCTGCAAGGTTCGTCCTCAATTGACGCTTTACCAGTTCACATTCGAGAAATTCCAACGCCAACCTATTTACAGTACTCCTGTCAACAGTTTCACTATCATAAACCGCTTTTAAAAGATGAAAAATATTCGTAGGCTTCACACTTTCTGCTGTTAAAAATTTGATCACTGCGCGCTGTTATAATCGTGTTGACATATTGGCCATACTCGACTCCATTTTAACTGCTACTGAAAAAAAAAAAATCAGTAAACGGATATCAACGCATTATAGCAGGTTTGTAAAGGTTTGTAAAATTTTAGCTATCATGTGCTACCACGCCCAACTCGATAGTACCTTTTGTTTCCGTGTAGCACGCTAGTGTGCAAAATTTATCAACCGAGTCTCGTATGTTATATTACATTTTGTGTTCATTATTTTAAGCAGAAATAAAACTATAACCTTCAATGTTTTACAAATATGTAGCAAATGAATAATTTTTCAGCTTTTCCAATACCAGAACCGGGAAAAATAAATAAATGAATTATAACGATAAAAAATTTACATGGCTAAAATAAACGGATAAAATAATTTTGCTGAGGAGAATAAATTTGATTTGAATAAAATAGAAAACAACACCATGTATAATATTTTCGGATGGAAATATTTACGTTGGACAATACTCCTAACGTAGCATTAATGGTACGTCTTACTAATTATGTGACTATTTAAGTCACCTTTGAAATTTTCTTATTAGTTTCAATAACTTTAGTGAATTTTAGCAAATAGCTGTACCAAAATACATGCCAGCAAGACCATGGACGAGGTATAAAAATTTAAAATTAGTGTCGTATCCAAGTTTTTTTGCAGTTTCTCATAAATTACATTATTACTAAGGCATCATAAAAACCAACAAAGTCAAAGAAATAAAATCTGAAATGATTTGATATATATGTCAGTGGATATAAAACAACGTTCTTTTCTTTTCATTTCTTTACTCCTTTTGCTCCTAATCATTTATTACCAAACATTAACTTACAACACAGGTGGTTGTATCTCATGAGGGATAAATCAGTGACAAGATCATAGACTTAGCACAGTTTTCTAAATAAAATTATATATATTATATTATTAATATTTATATATATATATATATATATATATATTATTATTATAATTATTATATTTTTTTATTTAAAATATATAATTTTTTTTTTTTAATAGTTTAATAAATTAACAGTTTTATTAACAGTATATAAATAATCGAAAAATTTATGAACTTCAAAGTCAAAGATCACAAATCAAGGACAGCCAAGAAGTGTGTATTGACGAACAGAAAAGGAATCGCAGCGAAAATATGAAAAAGGACGGGGAAGCAAAGAAGAACTTCAATAAGCTGAACGTTAAGCAACCGGTTCTCCGTGGTCCAAAGAAGACCAAAACGAAAATTAATGAATGAATATGTATATTTCCTTCGAATGTTTAAATATCATAGCGGTTTGTTTATTATACATCATCCATTATACAGGTTTTTTTTCCTGATTTTTTGATACTCAGTAACTTGCTTTGTAATAACGTGAAAATTCAGGAGCTATCTTATTGCATTTTCCATTACCTTTTCTTTTAATTTTCGCATTTCATTTGATTTCGGATATTTTCTTAAAAAATTATAAAATAACGCTTAACTTTTGTTTAAATTACTACGTATTTATTAATTCTCCTCTAATCTGCATTGGCTAATATATTATGTTTGATCTAATTTTACGAAGAAAGCTCATAGAACATAATATATAAAAATATGCCACTTTAATTAAGTAATAAATAGACTTTTCTTAAACACATCGTTTAATTTTGGCTGTTTTGAGAAACCACTCAAAAAAGCAACAAATAAATTTACTTTTATTACTTGATCGTAGTTAAAAATTAAAAAAAAAAGTTTTTTTTTCAGATACTAATTTTTTCCTTAGTAAAAATGATTAATTTATTTACTATATTCGTGGTTATATTCAGCTTCTCAACATTTCCCATTATACTTTTTGAATTTTTAAACGCTACCAATCCTGAGTGAAATAGAAATACCTTTAAACAAATCTATACATTTGCTATAATTAGAAAACCTTTGTTTCAAAAACACCAAAATTAGTTAAGGACAACCGAAAGAAATATAAGTTATTACACAATTAATTTAACTTAAGATATTTTTTGAGTTACCTTGGCGCGTTCCAACTAGATATTATTTCCCATTATGCAAAAAAATATCAAAATATCGATTTTATAAGTTTCTTCACTATAAAAAGGACATTTTTTAATTGAAATTAAATTACATAGTTTTACGGAAAATTCGTCGGAAATTAAAATATACAACCTTCAAATAATTAGTAATATTTCAAAGTAAGTTTACAAGGCTATAAACTAAACGTCGATATATCCGCAAAGTGTAAGTTTTACACATCTCTTTTGTAACCTTTCGTAATTAAATTTCAAACATTGCTTAATAAACAAAAAAAACTAATATGTTTATACTTGTTAGGTTGTTATTGTTTATAGATATGATAATGTTAAAAAAATTACTGATAACGAAACGTCCTTTAAATATTTGCATTCTGTTATTGATTCTCAAGATGATAATCTTTCAACTGATTATTTAAAATATAAATATAAATTTTTGAATGGTCTGTAATTTGCTTCTAAGCACAATGAAAAATAAAGCAGAATAGGACAAATTATTTTCTTACCAATATTTGAACTGACATTTTATATTCTTCAATTCTACTTTTATAACAATTGAATCAGTTAAAATGTAAAGGAAGATTTTGATAAGGATTTCCAACTAGTTTATTAATTTTATCATAGACTGGTTTAAGATATTTTTATAATTTTCGTTTTGATATTAAAAAAAATATCCGCTTTTTAATTTACTATAATGTACGCACATCTTTTGATTTAGCAATCACTACTGAATACTATTTGGGAGGAATTTCAGATGTAATTCCGCCAAATCCGCAATTGGCAATGCGACTACTTTCTCTAACGAATAATACGAGTATAAAGGAGCAAAAATTAAGAACTCTCAATTCATATGCTTAATACAAAGGAAATATAAACTGTTAATTTATGTAAATAATATAATGAATTTTTATCTCTTACATTTAGTGCCATTCATATACTCGTTGGACTGTGGTTAAAATAACGGCATCATGTATCGTATCTTTAAGTTTTAAACAGAATTTAGAATGATAAGTTAATGGAAATTAATATAAATGGAGGTCTAATTTTAAAAAAAATTATGCGAGAGCTAATTCTAAAAGACAACTAAAATTAATTTTTTTTTCTTATATCTGGTTGTTAGGTTAGTTATTATAGAGAGACTTTTTTAAATATATAACAAAGGGGTTGGTTTTGCATATGTTATATTATTTTTATTTAAGATTACTTATGTTTTTTAGTTTTAAATGACTGCTTTGATAAATTCGGTGTTTTTTGTTTTAATTTTAATGAAAAAAATCTCAGAACCACTAAATGCAAAATTGTTGAAGAAGTGATCCATTATTTAAAACACTCGTATGAAAACAAGTTAATTTTTCATAATTTAAAATTGTAATAAGCAGGCTCGCGTAATAAGGTTCTCACAGTAATTAAACTATTAGTGCTTCTTATTAAAATATAATTAATTTCACCTCAAATATTTGATGTAATTTTAATATCGTTAAATTAAAAGCTATTTTCGAGAAATTAGTTTCAGTGAAGCTTTGTAAGCTGTGTAGAAGTTTTAAAGATTAATTATTAAACTAGTGGGAAAGAAAGACCACAGATTTTCCTTTTCCTGCAGTCAAACAAGGGAAAGAAATAACGTGAGGCTGAAATAAAAAGACAATGTTAAATAGGAGTGTAGAAAGAACTCGGGTGTGGGAGCGGCGCTACGCCGGAATGCGAATGAGGTCTGTTGCAGCAGAAGTAATGGCTTGGCACGCGTCAACACAGCTCAAGTTAGGGACTGATGGCACCACTTTAATAAACAAAATCTTCCCTCAGTAGTCAGTTGTTTAACTTCTTTGCCGTGAATCGAGAGCAAACGTTATGACCTCCATTATCCTAAACGCAAGCGTTCAACCATTTATTTTTCTTTCTTAGAACTAGTTTTTTTTATGATACACAACGACTGTAGCACTCGTACTTCTTTATTAACTTAATGTAAAGAATATCGATGTAATACGTTAAGTGAATGTAAGCAATTATTAGAATTTAAAATAAACAGATTAAAGTAAATAATAGTCAGTACTGATGAAATAATCCTTTTCTAGCAGTTATATTCTGATGTTCCTAAATGCATTTTCTTACATAAACATAATTATTTAAATCTGTATTAAGTAACTCATAAACTCTTTATTAGTAAGGTTAAAAAAATAAACTTCTATTTTCATTAGTATGCTGACTTGTTTTTCCTACTTCAACTTGCTATAAATATTTCCCACATCTGAAGAGAAATAAATGAACTATTAATTTTAAATATGGTTTACTATTAACTAATTCCTTGGAAAATTAAATCAATAAAATTGTTGCTTCTGAATAATGTCATTTATTAACAGAAATTTTATGAACATTTGCCGAAAAATATAAGCATGGTTTGAAAGAGGTTTAAGATTTTAAGTATTAAGGAAATGTTAAATACATATCTCATGAACGCTAAGTTGTAGATTACTAAAATACAATCTAATTAGCAATTTATTTTATATTTTTGTCTTAAATTTAATTTATTTTAGGCATAAGTATATAAATAAATCCTTTGATTCTTTTCCATTACGATATTTCTTATGAAAACCATTAATTCATACACACTATAGTAAAATATTTTGTAGTTTTCAAACTAATCTATACTTTTCATAAGGCTACTTACAATAATTTATGTTTGTACGTTTACGTCCTGAGCACGTTCACTACCTGTTCATAATAATTTAATTTCAGTTTCCTTGATATCAACATAAAATAAATATTTAAAATTTATCTGGAATGTATCGTAGGTCACTCCAGAAATTTTAGGGCACTAAATTAAGAGCAGAGTGAAGTATTTTCTCAATGGAACTGATACTAATATAATATCACATTTAAGAGTCCCAAGCCCACCAAAACTTAGGTGTTAGAAAGGACTAAAATGTCAGCTTCTCATGTTAATTAAAGAGTCTGGTATTAGTCTCACAGAAAAAAACAGACACTACCTGCTGTCGTTTGTACCTCAAATGTGATATATTAGTCAAGCCATATCAAAGATTTAGAGAGCAATATAAAAGCGCAATATTATAATCCTTCATTTACTAAGCAGTGCAATAAGTATACTGCTTCAGTTGAAAGGGAAACATCGTTGTATTTGTTATAGATAAAAGAGTAAACCCATACTTATAATTATCTCCGGCCTTCGGCAGCTGTGAATTACTTAAATTTATTTTATCTAAATTTTGTTTACTAAAATACGGTACCAATGACTATTTTCAGTGACAATCCAATATAAAATAACAATTAAATAAATATATATTGCAATATTAACTGATTTTTTTTAAAATATTGAAATAGATATCTAGAAGGAATATAAACGTTCATACTGAAGTATACATTGCTGAGATGTATTGAAGTATCGTTACTAGAAAGCAAGCGCAGCATCTGCTTAGGAAATTTTAATGATTTCTCAAAATACATAGAAATCAGTACCTTGTAAAACTTTTATTGTAGACGTGACATTATCATACAGTGCATTTGGAAAGCTGCTGTGCACTGGAATTAGAGAGTGTATTGATGAAATTTTCTTGATTATTCTTGGTATTTTTTTTTGTATTTTTTATAGAAACGGATTTTACAATATGTTATAATGAAGTGATATTACTGTATGGAATAGTTATAAAATGTGTTGAAAATGATCTTTTCCAGCATCAATACAACACTGCACACGTTTCAATTTGTTTTCAAACCCTTTAACAAGCTGATGTTTTGTAAAGTACGGTAGGTATACCATTATTGCGGATGTTAGTTCGTCAACGTGCGTGGTCTATTGCGATACACTGATTGCTTCACTGCTTCCCCCCACCACCCATTGAAAGTAATCAGGATCAATCAGATCGGGTGATCGTGATGACCACAAACCCCTCGAAATAATTCGTTTACCAAAGACATTTCGTAAAAATGTCATTGACCTGTTAACTGTGCGCACTGTGGCGCCATCTCGTTGGAACCAGCCAAGATTGATTTTAACTTCAGAACTGACTAGTGAAGTTTGTTAAAACAGCACAGTAACTATCACTATTAACTATATCTTCAAAGAATATTGCACTTGTAATATGCGTTCTACTCACACCGACCCAGACTCCAGTTTTCGCTTTGTGTAAAGATAGTCCGTGTAATTCACAGGGATTAGTTGCCGACAACAGTCGTGTATTCTGCGAATTAATATATCCTATGAGATGAAACCACGCTTCATCTGTTAAAAACGTAATGGCGAGTATACCTACAAGATTTTTGTCAATAAAACCTTTAAACCATTGACAATAATTCAGTTTTTGGATTGATCTCGGTTTCAATTCTTGAACACACATTACTTTATAGGGGAAAAGTTTCAGTTCTTATCTTACAGCTTTATGTACGGTAGTAGGTTCAATATCTTCCTGCTGTGCTAACTTAATATTGACATTTACGGACTTTCGGCCATAGTATCCCAAATATCAAGCATCTTCTGTTCGTTTAGTTTAGAGTCTTCCACTTCGATGAGCGTCTTCTACAGAGCCTGTCGCCCGAAATATTTTAGAAAAGAGTTCGAACTGCATTGCGGTGACGAAACTTTTCAGAAAACTTGTGTTAAACTAAATCAGTATACTTGTCACCTTCAATAAAGACGTGTTCAAAGAGAAAAATGCGTTCCTATACCGCAATAACCATTACGTTTCTCGCAACTATTGATTCCGATAAACGAAGCAACACAAAACGAAACGAAGCACTGTCAATCATAACTCAACAACGGATTTCTTGGTTTATTACTGAGAAACGCCCAAAGTACCCATAGGGAAACCAACGTAACGCCGAATGAAAAAAATGCACCACATTTTAAAGCGACTTCACAGCGACTTCATGAAAAAATTATTTAATATTAAGAAACAAACAAATTTCTTAAACATGATATCATTTTAACAGATTTAATTTTTGACTAATATTTAATATTATACAGAATTACATTATGAATAACCGATACTAATTTGACAATTTAAAATATTTTTAAGAAAGTTTATCAGCGGTTAAGTTATAATATCTGGAGGATATGGGGAGGTATTAGTTTCATATAGGATATGTTGTAGAGATGGGAAAGTTTAATTTGATTTAGCAGTAGTGCAGAGAAACTGAGAGAGAGAATCCCCGGCGGTTTCCTGCACTTCCGCTGGAGGAGTGGAGCAATGGTGGTAGCGGTCAACCCAACCCTCTTGATAAATTGAGACCACATTGCAGGGTTAATAAAGGAATAGAGAAAAGAAGAACGATGAGGGTAAACTTCTTTGCCCGTTTTCTTAAACGAAATATTAGAAGTAGCGTCCGAGTTTTATAATTACCAATAGGCTAATGGTATCTTTTTCTCAAAAAGGTTACTCATTATATTTGAAGTATAATGTATTAACTCCATAAAAAAAAAATAATTAAAGGATTTTTTTTAAAATTAAAACAAAGACCAAGCGATAACGTTTTTAGTATTTATGTGACTTAAAATTACTCGAGGTGTGAAATAAAAATTTCTATTATTCTGATGGTAATTACATGCTCAAATAGTTACATCAACCATATCCTTGAGGCAACAAAATTAAATAAAAAGTGAAACCTTAAGATTACTTTCAGGGATGTTGTAGGAAAATTAGGATACCTTACTGCCCAAATCCTACTTGAATAAAGACAAGTCATACTGATAACTAAATTAAAATTCCTTCATTGAAATACCTACATTAATTATCAGAAATAAATCGATAAATGTTGTTTAACACAATTTAAAAAAAAAAATATAATTAGCTTCTTGTTCATCACATAAACTGATTTTAAATTACAATTTAAGCAACAATGAATGAAAATATTTTAATAAAATAAATTAGCAAACAACAGAGAACTTTGGGAAACCATTAAACTGATGGAACGATGACTCCAAACTTTTTAGAACGGAAAGAAGTGCTTCATCTTTGAGTAGAATTAACGTATTATTGTACATTTACTTTACGTTTTTATCACGGTAATTTTTTTTTGAATCTCTGAAATACAATTATCCTAAATGTTTTTCCTTATCGTAGGTTTGTTGTAATCCCCGACTATTTCGTGGCGCTTATAAGAAGCTAATGAAGGAAAACCCTCACTTAATAAGTGTACTTAACGGTGTTATGTTAGTATACGAAAAAAATATTTTAATAAGGTTTTGTAACGTTAACAATTTAGATAAAAATTAAATTGGTAAATTTTGAAGTCGACATGAAACTGAAAATTTTAAATAAATATGTAAAATGAGCGTAATTATTTTTAGTTTTTTAGTTACAATACAGTGCCACAGCAATTTTCGCCCAATAGAACCGATTTCTAACTAGTATCTCTCTACTAGAAGAAGTATTCATTCATATCTGTTCCAATAAGAAATATTTCCCAATATTTATAATATGATATCGATTTCAAATCAGTTATGTATTTCAGATATCATTATTTTCACTTTAGATATCATTTTTTTACTAATTATGTAGTGCATAAAAGACAGTCATTCAGTACTATAATGCTATCTCCGTTTATCTACTGTATGTATTTCAAGGTTTATGAGCTCAGGAGACGAGATTTACCGTTCATCCGTTCTCTCATTATAAAGTCATCTAAAGGCGATAGTGTTGATTTTATTAATACGTTCTCTCAAAACCCTACACCTGATTACGGTTATTTTCTTTTATTCTGGGCTTTATCAGTTTTGTTTTTCGTAATTTCCGTTATTAAAGGTTTTTACTGACCACACTTAACGAAAGATTTTATCTATTTGCCATTATTGCGACGTCGTTATACAAAAACATTAAGTAACCGATGTTTAGTAGGTACTTATATTAAAGTAGAATTAATTGATGAGATTAGAATCAGAATTTGCGAAAACGTTTTGGCGAATAAATGGATATTAAAAGTCCCGATGAGAAAATAAACCCTCTTAAATATTTTCAGTTTTGGTTTAAATTCTTTGCAGAAAATAAATTTGGTATTAAACTCATCACTAAACTTCCTTTCTATGGATTTGTAGTTAAATTAAGCAGAGTCGTTAAAAAAAGTTTTAGTAATTTTTTTTTTTATGTGCGAGGATAAGTTTCAATAATCGTTACGGATTGTTCACTTATATTCACAATAAATCATAAACCACTCACAAAAAAAACATAAAATACATTTAACATGTATCATAAAGAAAGAATATTCATAGAATAAATAATAATGTCAGCGTGTTCAGAGAATAAAAAATCGAGTTCAGTGTTAGATTATACTCGTTCATTCAAATAATGTTAGCATATTATTAGATAATATTAACATAAAATTAGGTAAACATTAAATATTAACACTGTTTTCATCATTTGCAGCTCTAACTGTTAGCACTGAAAGAAATGTCTGTAGCCAATAATCAGACGTCATCAGTCCGGCAACACACATTAAATAGTATAATTTTCTTATAGTTTTGGCTGATTGACACATAATAAATCATATCTCTATTTCCTGTAATATCCTCAAGCAGAGATACAAAATTTTATCTTAGCGTTTTTTTTGTGTTGATAGAGTCAAGTTCAGAAGAAATTTTTTAAATTATTTTCCTGTAAGAATGGAAAGAGGGTAAAACTTTCCCAGCGCTATCGTAAGCCTATCACACGTCCGGTTTCATATGAGAGGAAGTAAGTAGGTAGGAAGTACGCAGAACATAAGTACGCACAACAGAGTGGTAGATATAATTTTTTTCGGCAATCTAAGAGGTATACTTATTTTAGTAATTAAAATTCTGGAATCTTGAGCATTATATGTTGCATATTTATCTGAGGGGTTTTTACATAAAAATAAATAGACAGTTAATAATCTTTAAGTTGACAGATTTTACTGTTTACAACGGAAGGTTTGAAGATTACAACATGATTAGAATCTTTTCATTGAGAAATTTTTTTCTTATTCGAAGCCGATGTGATACAGATGGCGTGCACTTTAAATTCCTATTTGTAATCATTTCTCTTATGAGTGAAGTAAACCTTTCTCAGTTATTCTATCGACTTAATCACATCGCTCCGATAAGTATTCTCCAGTGTTGTAATTTATTTAATAATAATTTATTAAATAAGGTGATATAATTCATTTATTTTTTTGTAATATATTGTGATAAAACTAATTTTCTGTAGTACAATACAATATTGCTCATAATATTTATATCAGATGAATGTCTTTGATAGATATGTTATGTGAACGACACGACTTATTAGTAACAATAAACGTGAACATATGCCGATAATTCAGCGAGAAATGAAAACGTTTTTCCTTCTTCTGAACAGTAAAATTTAAAAAACAATTGCATTATTCCTGTAATATTTAAAGCACTTGGACGCAAAATTTCCACTTCCCTATTACTTAATTAATCAATTAATTAATTTTTTTTTTATTCTACAAGGTTTTTAATCAACATTAAAGAGAAGAGTAAGTAACTGTTCAACACAATGTGTTATGGGTAATTCTATATTCTAGGTGCAGTGTTCCAATATTATCAGAATTGGAATGTCTTCTTTTTCCTTAAATTCAAAACCAAAATGATGAGAATGGTATTTATATCCTTTTAATCGATCATTATAATTTTACTCTTTAACCTAGTTATGTATCCAGTTTAATTTTTTTAAAGTTTGTATTCAGACGTAGGTAAATTTCAAAGGTTGAAATTTCTAAATACTGAAAGTCATTTTACACTTTTTCTAAATGCAAAACCCTGTCTTATTATTTTTTCTGTGAAATAAATAACAACAATAACTTCTGTTGAAATTATGAATTTTCACAACAAAATTATCAGCCGAGACAGAGAAAATATGTCTAGATTTTGGTCTAATAATCTTGAAAGAATGTCGTTAACTCTATTATAACCGAAAAATAAATAAATAAAACTGCCATTCAAATTCCACTGATTTCTACAGGAGTAGTTTGAAAGCAGTAACCGAAATCATACTGTGTTAAATTCATTCTAATAAGAAAGAAAAAATGAGTGTGATTATGATTTCTAAAAGCATTAATATATTTTTAAATCATGTTTCTTATCTAATTTTCAACTAAAAGAAAAAAGCATCCATCCAATAGTATAAAGTTTTTCACTTTCTTTACAGAAATACATGAAAAGATTTTTATATTTTACAATTACAGCAATATAAAACTACATCCCTTTCACGTCAATAAATCATGTGTAACAGAGAATGTCTTCTATTTGCAGTATTTCCTAGTTATAATATGTTTCTGAATTATATTATTACCAAATAATAATCTTTACCGTATTTACGAATATATATATATATATATATATATATATATACTGTCGCCGAATGGCTTCGAGAGGGCTGTTGTCGATTGGTTTTGATAGCGGTTCTCCCCCAGTGATTCCTCGCTGCTGAGTCCGCCGGCCAGAATGATGGAAGCCCGGCGAGCTGCAGCGCAAGGTAGCGTTCGCGTCCAGTGGATCCCTCGGCGGCCCGGCCAGGCCTCCTGCTCCGGCGTGGATGTTGGCATCCGCCGGGAGGTCCAGGTTGAGGTGGCCAGGGAACTTTTTCTGTCTTTTTTCATCTTCTTCTTCTTCTTGGTCTTCTGCAGATGGTGGTCGACGAAGTATTAAAAATTCACTCTCGAGCACGTTCTTTTATTGGAACCTGAGAATAATAAGGCCGCAGCCCCGCTATGGTGGGAGAACTAGGCGGTTATCTGCGAGACGGGAGTGACGCTTGTTCCAGCGCGTACGTGTATTGTGCTCCATCTAATATGTAATATGTATTTAATAAAGTAATATGCATTTTTGTGAAAAATATAGTTTAAACCGTAAATTTGCCTCTAAA
Organism: Lycorma delicatula; assembly: GCF_047948215.1. Lineage (NCBI taxonomy): Eukaryota > Metazoa > Arthropoda > Insecta > Hemiptera > Fulgoridae > Lycorma > Lycorma delicatula. Next base: position 277,874,278 of record NC_134455.1, on the reverse strand, counting down.
ACACAAGTTAAAAAAAAAAAAAAACTAAGACTGAAAAACTCCAGATTTGTTTTAATACAAATATTAGACCAAGAAGAAAAAGAAGAAGATGAAAGAAGGCAAATATAATTGGTTTTACTTATTCACCTTCTCCATTCATTACATTAAATAAGGTACACAGTCAACAAAGAGTACGTATAACATGTCAATAATCGAAGTCGATTGTGTGAATAAAAGGTGTTTACTAGATCTCCATCATTCATAGACAGGTTGAAGAATTGAATCTCATGAGAAAGGTTATCTGGGTCAAGTGAGTTATGAGAATGAAAAGAAATAAGATCACTGATACAGAACGACCACGGTAGGTTGAAGCTCAGACATTATTCTATTAAAAATATAAGAATGGGTTTTTGTTAATATTCAATAATTTTAAATCCATTCTAAATCTAAAAAGTTCTTTCGTAGTACATTTCTTACCGTATAAATGTACTAGTGGATATATAAAAAAGTAATTTTAGAACTGGAAATTGGATTTTAAAGAGCAAAGGTGTATTATAATAAGTTGGAACTTTACAGCTGGACGAGAACAAGAATAAAAAAGAAAAGAAGGAAAACATTACAAAACTGTATATCTTTTGGTTCGTATTGCACAAGCACTTACGAGTGCTTAATATTGTCTTGCTTAGTTAGCAAACTGTTTCACTTATACTCCGGTATTATCGTATGTTATTGTACAAAACATATATTTTGTTTGTATTACTTAAAAATATAAACTGTTAGCCGGATTAAATTTCAGTAACTGATTTCATTCAATCTCAGATCAACCATTCGTAAAATGATTTTCTTAATTTAGTTCAAAAATTTAAGAAAATAATTATCACAGCTGTTCAATTGAAAACTGAGTTTACATTTAATTGCGCATGAACGAAAAAAAAAAGAAATTGAATTGGCATGTCGTACGGGTTCAATTCAGAACAGCTTGTCATACCAGCAGAACAGTGATTGTATCAACTGATTGATTATATCAACTGACCAATTTCTTGAGCGATCAGCAAATTTACATAACGGTGTGTATGCCTTGAAGAGAAAAAATATCAAGAATGAGTTCAGTGTAAATTAATAAGCACTATCTACACATCAGAGATCGAATAAAAGATGTATTTCATAGATTCTTTTTTTTTTTTTGTTATATATAATCAGATCGCTCAATTCATGTGTATACATATATATGAATTTTTTAGAAATAATACGACAAAAAAATTTTCGATTGATTATTTATGGCTATTTTGTTTAACAAATATTCCCTGCTTCATTTTTTTTTCTCACCAATAAAGAGTGTATCTTTTCAAGAAAAAATCTTTTGGAGTGTATCTTTTTCGGATCTTACGTACAATACTTTTATAAAAAATTACAGGAAAACAGTTTTACAGACGAATTTCAAAAGAAAGTTTCTTTTGAAATCAATATTTCAAAGAATATTGGTAATTTCACCCCCTTCAAATTAGGGATCATACTCCTCAAGACTTATCTTTGGATTATTATTTCATCAGTAAAAACTAAATAATTGTAATTGTTTAATAAAATTTACAAAGTAATTTAAATATTACTGCCAATTTTGGATAATAAATGTAATTTTAAGTAATATAAACATTGGATTTTTGTTTCTTATCGATAATGTTTAAAAAAAGTTTATTGTGTTATTTGCCAGTTGCTTTAGCTATTTACGTCTAAAAGCCTGCATTATTATGGTTTATCTTGAGAAAAATAGGCGGTTGCATAAATTAAATGCTTTCTATAATTTCAACTATATTTACTTCTGCTCACTAATGCAAGTGAATTAATCATATACAGATATTTATTTTTTTACGATTCTTATACAAACGCTTCAGATTTTTTCTGATCGCTTTTATTTTAAGTGTTATTTATCTGGAATATTTAAAATTATCATTGCACTTCCATTGAGAATAGTTTTTTCTTTTTTCATTATAGTCACATAACTGACAATCTTGCTGAAATGGAATTATTTATTAAAGTGTATTATGCTAAAAGATGGCTGTTTTATAGTCTGATTTTTTGTGTAAATTATAGTGGGTATTTTCTAATTGCATCGCTGCAATAAACATATTTGGTTTTTGGAGATTTCGGTATCAGGATATAAACACATTGCTGTACTACGTTAAGTTTGGTTATTACGAGCAAAATTAATATAAATAATAAGATGATTAATATTATTGCAAGTGTTTATAAGCTATCTTAAAATTTATGCGGTCAACTGCTGGATACTAGAGAAAGTTAATTTCCAAAAATCAGTACTAAAAGTAAATATTAAATATTTAAAATAATTTATTTTAACAAACTTTCAGTTGTATCGAGTGTGCAGCAGAAGATGTGTCTTAATATTGACGCGATAGAACGCATCAAATCTATAAGATGACTGTACCGTAGTAAATAACTCCTTCTCCGTGAGTCGATACTCTTTTCGCCGACATGGGTATAGAAGTACAGAAATACATATTTAAAAGGCAGATATTTTATCTGTGTCATGGGCAAATTCTTTTTGTTCAATCGCCGGAAATATAAACAATTAAAATTTCCAGTAGTGAAGAATATTCTACTTAAGTGTTTTAAAGTCTATAATGAAGAGAATATATATTTTAATAAAACTGTGCCTAATGTTACCAGCCGAACACAAAGGTTCCGTTCGTTAACATAACATTTTATATTTCTGTATACGAATGTGATCAGTTTTTGTAAAAGATCCAAGTTAATAATTTTGTAAAAAAAGGGGATTATATCTGCTTTAGAATGCTGTGAAAACAAATCATAAAAGTTCTATAATTTCCTATACTCACTGCCAAATGGCAGTGAGTATGCCTAAAAGTTTGCTTTTAGGTATTTCCAACAAAAATAAATTTTCTAAAAAAATAAATATAATGTGCTTAAGGTCTTTGTAGTAAAATATAGAAAAAAGTAAGTACGTTCGAGACCGTTGAATGGGTTATATTCTACGCTTAAAATATAATTAAAAATAAGGAAAATTATCTAAAAAATGGTTAACAGTTCTGAGATTCTTAACAGAGCTTCAACACAAAGTGTCTCCATTTTTAAATTGAAAAAATAGTTAAGAGAAAATAAAAATATTGCCAAAATCATACATTGGCCATCTGCCGAATTTCGAGATGGGCCGACGAGGTAAAGAGAGGCACTTTGCGAACGAGGAGACTTCCACTGATGCTGTCATAAAGCATCTAGACATAAAAAAACGCGTTCGGAGCTATTGGTTGGGGTCACGTTAATGAAGCAATTGCGGCTAGGGGCCTCAGCCCATACCTACGTAGACAAATTGAATGTTACTTGTCCAATAGAGGATGTCTGGTTGAAGCACAGGAGGAAACAGTACATTGTCAAATACACGGTGGAGTTCCGCAGAGCTCTGTTCTGGGGCCGTTGTTGTGGCTGGTGATTGTAGATGAACTCCTTCAGAAGGAGTTTTCTGTCGGCGTCCAGGTCCTGGCTTATGCAGATGACCTTGCAGTCCTCGTAGAGGGAAGGACGGTCTTGGAGGTGCGGGAGAGGGTGTATGCGGCCATCGACACTATACAGAAGTGGTTGAGGTCCAGGGTCTGCAATTGTCTACGGAAAAATGCCGGTGTATTGCCTTTACGGGTAGAAGAGTGCTAGAACGGTTTAATATTTCTATCAACGGTCATGCTATAGAAGAAGCGAATAACATCAAATACTTAGGAGTCATCCTCCAGAAAAACGGTAGATACAGTGAGCACATAGACAGTGTATGCAACAAGGCAGAAAGGATGATAAAAAGTTTAAACATCATTATGTCATCGCAGAATGCCCCTAGGGCCTCAAAGCGCCGTTTACTGGCGACCACCGTTGTGTCTTCGCTTATGTATGCTGTTCCGGCCTGGTGGCGCTCTATCGCATCAAGCGCAACAAGGAGAGACTAGCGAAGACGCACAGGCGTGTGCTCCTAGGTGTCGTGTCCGCATCCAGGACAGTGTCCTATGTCGCCCTGTGCGTGTTATCGGGTGCACCTCCTATTGACCTAATCGTAAAAAAGAGGGTGGAGAGGGCACAAGGCAAGCCAGAACAAGAGGTCAGGGATGCTGTTTATAATATCTGGCAGGAAAGATGGTCTCAGGAAGGTGTGGGTCGATGGACGAGAACCCTCATCCCCAGCATCAAACCAGGGTTGTCGAGAAGATTTGGTGAGGTTGATCATCACCTATCGCAGTTTTTTACAGGACATGGTTCCTTCAATAATTACCTGCATAAAATAGGCAAGAGAGAAGAGCCAATTTGCAACTACTGCAACGAGATAGATGATGCTGAGCACACCTTTTTTGAGTGCAATCGGTGGGACACACTTAGACATAGTAAGGCACTCACAGGTATATCTCCAGAGACAACAATTAAATACATGCTAAGAAGCGAGTTAAACTGGAATAATATTGCTAGTTTTGTAAGACAAGTCGTACTACAGAAATACTCCGATGAGAGGACAAGGTGTTGGTTAGAATAGGACTGGGTGAGGTCCAACATGCTGCGGTGTGTTGCCACTGATGAGCCACCAAGGACTCCATGGGGAACAGTCAGGTAACAGGACACTGAATACCGAAAAGACCCGGTACCACGTCACGACACACTAGGTATGGCGTGGTGTCCAAAAGGGCAATAATAATAATAATAATAAAGAACTCTCAAAAAGAGCTAACCAGTAGGCCGACCTGCCATTCCGGTATATAGCCGGTAGGTGGGGAGGCCTATTTGATTTTAAAGACACTCCCCTGGGTGGCGTAATACCAACAAGTCGGTCCGGCCAAGGGGAGCTGAGAGAAATAAAAAAGAAAAATCATACATTGCGGTAACATTAAAATAGTTTGAAGCCCCCCCTCACTCTACAATTCATCTCATTTCCAGTAGATTGAATGCGATCAATCTGAAATGACGTGAGCAACAACTTTTAGGATAAACCCTGAATGACTTCATATCCATCTAAAATATACATATATCCCCTACCCACAATTCACTTCATACTCCTTCATTGCTGTAGTAAAATAATGAACTGTTGTGAATGTTTGAATTTCAGTATTACTGAACTGGAAAGGACTTTTTCCAACTTTGTGCTTCTATTCGTGTAGTTACAAAAAATATATATAACTTACTTGTATAAAGTAAATCCATGACATAATGTATTTTGAATAGGAAAAATTAATATCATGCATTTTTTGGAATTAAATATAAATCTACATATCTGTCATAATAAAAAATACCTTTAATCATATAAAAGTAGATGAGAATAATTAATCAAAGTGTAATCTACAGAAACATTTACAACCCAAAATAGTTTTAAAAGTAATAACAATTACTTATTTCATGGCGAAGTCACTAATTAGTCATAGTCGTTATCTAACATGTAAGGAAATAATCACTCTTATTGATAAAATATGCTACGGTAACAGAAAAACCGAATTATGACGTTTCCAAATAAAAAAATCTAATTATAACTGATAAAATCGAGCAATGTTAAGTGAAGACGTAAAATACATTGTTATTGATGCACAAAATTCAATAATTACCACCTTCAGCATTGGTAGATACATACTAATAAGGAAAATATTTCGATGATTATTTCAGAGTACGCAGAATCTCATATTAGTTTCATTATTATTATTATTATTTGAAAATTACGCATGAAACAATCCTTGCGCATTGTCTTTGGCCTACGGTCTGTCTCATGCAACTTGATATTCCTCGATGGAGATGGACGCGCGCGCGCACACACTCTTATACACACACTTTTTTCTTCATGCTCTATGACATTGGCATCTACACTGTTTCAATCCCTACATCCTCAATTCACCGTAAACAATTATGACTATCGCTTCCTCGGTCGATCTATACATCTCTTCCCAATAGGGATGTATTTCATAACTTCAGCAGGAATTCTCCCTGACGGCATCTATTCCATTTGATCTTTCAAATTTTTCTTGTTAGTTTTAATTTTCCAATTCAATAATTTTGTTTGCGTATCTTCTCTAATTGTATAATATCTTACTCTGGCTAATCTTGTACAACCTTTTGTAACTCTTAAAAACCGTATCACTGTTGCTTGAATTCTACTACTCTCTTCCTTTTTTGATATTTCATATAATAATAACTTATATTAAATGGAACACATAATTAAACGCGTGCCCGCGCGCGCGCACACACACACACACATACACACGAGCACGCGAGCGCGCGTGTGTATTTATATTTCCCCTTCCATGAATTAATTATTGGTGCATTGAAGGGGCTTATGTAGCTTAAGGTTGATTTGAGCTATGTCACTGGGAGTTTATACTCCTAGAAGTTTCACCAGTGGTGGTCTGGTTAAACGGGAGGTCTCAGACTAATGTAATCCAATATCTGCCAACTCTCAATCACCAGGTGGCCGATTATGGCCCACTCCTTCCACTTGTCACAAAAATTTCCAATACGACCCTCATTCTCTGCAGGCTCTAGAGCAACTACTCATAGCGGCGTGAAGATTTGCCCAAAAACAGGGTTTCTTAGCATCACCAGGGTAAAAGAGACTGACCCTGGAATTTGGACATAGGAAAGCTTAACATTAGGAAAATGAAAACAGATGCCCGACTAAGAGAATTATTGATAGACCTTCACAATATTTATTGGAATTTTATAATATTATGTGAATTACGTCGAAAATATGAGGAGATAATTGCACGTGATACAAGAGCATTTGCTATATACCCGTGGCACTGATTATGGGCGATGTAGTGGAATTGTATTACATGACAGACAAAAGATAAAAGATGTAGTAGTAAAATTTGAAGGTGTATCCAACAGAGTAGCTCAGTGTATAATTCAGGTAAAAAAAAAAAAAAAGCTTGAATTCATCTAAATTTATACACAAAAAAATAAGCTGCAGTGATGAGGAGACTGAAGAATTTTATGATGATAATGTGCGTATGTAAGACAAAGAAAAATTCCATTTTGTAAGGGTTACGAAATCTTTACGGGCGATGTTAATCAAGAATAGGAAAAACAGGAGCTTGCGGAAATTCAGTTGGTTCATATGGAACGGGGAAACGAGACGGCTGACGTTTTGACGTGATAGTGTTTTTTGCAGAAGGATACGGACTCTGAATCAAACTCATTTTACAAAAAAAATTCAGTCGATAATGGACGCGGATTTTTTCCCCGGTCGCAAAACGAAGTGTTGTCATTAGCGCTCGAACACGTTATTTATAAAAAAAAAACAAAAAAAACATTAAATATTAAATTAAAAATTCACAAAAGAAATATGAACTCAGAAAATACCCATGTCGTATGCTAAAAACGAATTAAAACCACAATTAAATTTAATTATAGAATCTAATTTAGAAGAACAAAACTATCATCTGGCATACCCCAAATTACCAAAATAGACGAAAAAGATTTTTTGAATAATCAAATTTTTGAATCCTGATGTACAGTCTTTAGAAATTGTATGCCTTCGGTAACAAAGTCATATCGTTACATAAAATATTTCTGATGTTAGCCCCAAATTTAGATTTCTGACGCAGTACTGCATAACTGACACATTTCACCTAGTGTGTGGTGTACCATCAGTAGGCAGTCGCAGCGAACACAAGCGGGTGCATCAGTATAAGTCATCAGATATCCAAGAGCCTAGAGTGCTCTATTTGCAAAAATCATAATAACCTCCTAACGAGGGTTATTCCTACATGAAGAGCTCTAATGTGACACAGTGTCCTTAACTAGATGAAATTTATTATTGATGATAGCATTCGATTCACTATACCACTCATCACGAAAGTCACTGCTCAGCAAAGAGATAAGATCTTTCGAAACAATGCGAATAGTGAAATGAGGCTGCAAACAAGCCTCTTTTGCCACACAATCAGGGTGCTCATTGCGTTAAATTTCAGTTTGGCTGAGGATCTAACAGAAGTTCACAATTGTATTACTTTGAGTCACTTCAGAGATGCTGGACTGAGAAGTGCTCGAGATTTGGTGGGCTACAGTCGAGTTTTAGATCGCTCTGTCGGTTTTGTTTCTTGTTTAACCATCGGGACACCATTAGGTATTGCTTCAGAGGATGAGATGAATGATTTGTAGCGTATGCGACAAATGCCATGCCTGACCGGGGTACGAACCCGGGACCTCCGGATGAAAGGCTTTGTCGTTGTTTAGCCGTTTTATGTTTTACTGTTTTCCGTTCTGTGTTATCGTATCATTTAGTTCGTTGGTTAGTTTTGTTAATGTTTAGTTCACGTTTTGGTGTTTCTTGTTGGTACTTTTCGGTTTTATTCAGTTGTAGCCTATTTGGTCATCATTTTGATCGTATAGGCCATTGCGTTATTTTGGCTATACTTAAACGTTCCGTAGTTATTTTCGCCCTTCATGGTTTTGTTAATTTGACTGACCTTTTTTTTATTCCTTCATGTGTTTTCTTTCGTGTGTTTATTAGTTTTCTGGCCTACGGATTATTTACTATTAGCCATCTTGTTTGTTTACTTCCTGTTATCTATGTTTTACAGCTTAAAATTAATTATTTTTGTTGTTTAAACGCTTATCAGTGTTTTAGGACGTTTTTCCATCGATTAGTAAGTTATTATTATTATTTTTTTTAAACATGTTTGGTGTTAGTTAACTTCATAGCCCAAGCTGTGATTGTTTATCGGGTGCCATCTTGTTTGTTTACATTTTTTAAATATTTTTCGATTAAAATTTTATATTTTGCACGTGGTTTCTTTTTTTTGGACATATATCGGTGTTTTTAGATGGGTTTGATTTTATTTTGGTGGTCCCTGTGAGTTTGGTATGGATTTTTCAATTTTTTTTCCGAAAAGTCTGAGGAACCCCATTTACGGTCGAACCCCTTTTGAGTGTCGTGCTTACTAACAGTTTCCGCTAGATGTTATTAAGAGACCTTATGTGTGCCTGCGCCCTACCAACCAAATCTCATACCTCACCGATCCTCCCCTTCCGAGGTTGGGTCTACAATTAAGAATTGCACGTCCCCAGGAGGTGCCTTTGTGCCAGAGGGATCGAAAGTCACCTTCGCCTACCAACGCAATCGCGGACGGCTTTGCAGAGAACTGTCTTTCACCCTCCGACCCCCCGGTCATGTTATCCCACCCAGTCTGAGGACTTTGTATTGTGGTACTCTGAAGATCCCCCTAGAAGCGTTCATCAAGTCCTCTCTTCCCGGATTTTGGTTAATAGGACGCCTGCAACGAATCCTGAGACTGTTTAAAAGTGGTACTGTCTTTTCAACGTGGTGTCTATTATGTAGACGACATAATAGACACTATTTTATGTTCCTACGGACAAACGTTACAATCACGGGACATAATATGTCCCATGATTGCAACGGAGTGTCATTGTTCCTCCACCCACCTCGAGCACTGAAAAATTACATGTTCAGGAGTGTCAAGTTCTTGGCAGTATGGGAAAAGTGGGTCCTCCACCCTTCTCCTTCCATGTAGATAGGAACGGAAAGCCCGTGTATGGTCAGTATTTGGGTGATCCAGATCCCCAGCTCACCAAAATCCCTCCCGGCCCACGGCTCTCTATATGTGGAATCAAGCGATGCGTCCACCGAACCGTATTGGACACATCCCTCCGGGCCTGCCAATCTCTGTCGACAGCCACTCTTATTTCTTCCTTATTCTTCCCCTGATAACTCATCGTACTAGACTTTATTAACTGTTGCACTGGCGGCATGCCTATAATCAGCAGCACCACCTCTGAGACACCGAGGCGTATGGCGATGCTTCCATGAGAGGCATCTAACGCTGAACACTCTCCAACGCCTTTTATTACGTTCTACGAACACTCCTGTTGCCCAAACCGGTGCACCATAAAGCAAAACCGAGTTGGCCTCCTGGGCACAAAGCCTCCTTTTGCTCGTTTGAGGACCTTAACATTTGACGTCAGTTTTATGAGGTTCTTGAAGATCCGTCCAGCCTTCTCACATATCTCGCGTACGTGATTCGTAAACGTTTACTATCTAACTATATCTCTAGATACTTGGCAGTCTCTCTGGATTGGACTGCTACCCCATCAATTGTTGCTGGGAAGAGTCCCCAGCCATCTTCTCCCTGCCATACGCACAAACAATGACTTCTCATGCGACAGCCGGAGCCCGGCCCCCTTCATCCATTCACTGATCATGGCAGTGGCAGCGTTCGCCGCCCGAGTCACATCCTAGTCAGTTTTTCTATCACCACCAAGGTTCGGTTATACGCGTAAGACACTGGTACCACTCCTGTCGGATAATGAAGACAAAGAACCCCTCATAGACGATGATCAATAGTAGAGGCCCCAAAACATAGCTCTGGGGAACCCTGCAGTGTGTCTCTTTTGTTTCAAAATTCAACGTAGAAAGATTTACTATGTAGATTGTAATATTAAATTATTACAATTATTAGATTATTATAATTTTTGTTGTTATCAATAACTTAATCAAAATAATGTCTTTTCAAATTGATTTTTTGATTTGATTTGATTTTTTGGGCTCAATGTAAGAATTTTTACAATTGTGTTATGCATAAGTCCAACAAGAAGGATCGGGTGTTTGGGAAAGCTGGGTTTCTTACCCAGAGAGTCTAGGAAATCTAGGGTCTACGGTCGCCGAGCATGCAAGTGAATGCTGGTGAGGCGAGCTGTGGAGAACCAGAGGTAAACCGGATGCTGCGGGAGATGGTAGCGGGCTCCTTGGAAGCTCACGAACGGCATGGGAGGACACGGCCAATAGCGTTGACTGATTTGTGGCGTGCTGCGAGTAAAGAAATGATGGAGCTATATGAAGCTTCAAATAAGCGGGCGGTTGCTTTCCTGCGACGGTTACAGCTGGAAGCATGCTGTGGGGGCGGAAACTGGTGAGATGACTGATGGATCGATCGTAAGAACTAGCCCCCCAGGTACGAGCTGTGGTGAGAAGTTGTTGGGGATGGTGGAGGAACTGTTGTCGCTTTATGACACTGAGTTGGTGACGGAATATATGGTGAGAGAACTAACTATGGTAATCAGGTATACGACCAGAGAGATGATGGTGCTGTTCGAGGGTAGCTGACATCAACTATGTGCTGCGCACACAAGGGAACTCAGACGCGGCTGTGAGTCACAAAACTGTTGAGCGTGTCCTGTGCTCCGGCGACGTGAATGATCTTGAGGAGGTCATTGATACAAATGAGTGACGGGATATGTTTCGCAAGGTTGAGATCAAACGAGGCTTTCCGGCAGTAGAAGGTGATAACTGCCGCGTCTTCCTTATCACGTAGAAGCATTAGAGGTCTCGCTCTGGAAGTTGGTTGACGACTGTTACTGGCAACACCATTTCCAGTTGAACGGGTCTAAGGGATTCCCTCAGCAAAGAAGTGTATTATCCGGACGACGAGGATGCTGATTTGTTTACGGTGATCGTAGTTGACGACGAAGAAGAAGCATGGGTTCCAGGCTCTGGCTAGGATTAGGCGAGCGGACAACGATAGACTGTTGCTTTCAGCTATGAATAATGGTACCGGAGTCTGGTTCAGCATGATCTCTGAGTGTTTGACAAAGAAGGAGGACCATTGGAAGTGATGTGGCCACTACATCTGGTTAATATAGGGAGGGTCATGATGAAGGTGCCCCGGGGACCCGCCATCAAGGTTTCACAATTAGCAAAGAGGGGATGAGTTACCGCTGAGCTACTGCAGAAGGTGAAGTGTAGCTTGGAGGGTGTCATCCTGTTAGTTAAAAAGGGGCGGACCAATTTTATGAAGACGTATGAAAGCCTTATCTACCAGACAGAAGGATATGGTAAGGCCCCTTGCTCATGGGTGGAGAACTCCATAGTTGCTGAACGGCCTCGGGATGCGCGCACAGTGACAAATCATATCAAGGGCCTGGATCTGGATACCATTTCTGAGGAGGTAAAGGTGGCAGTTCCATGAGAGTTTTGCCCTGAGGTCGCTATTCGCAACTCGTCTTTACGGCCTGCATACGGTGACATGCAGAAAGCTACGATCCAACTTCCACACCGGAATGCTAAACTAATGGCTGGAAAGAAGAGGATAAGAGTTGGCTGGCATTATTGTCGGTTCTAGCAGCGACTGGAAGAGACTGATATCAGATATTGGTGCCTTGGCCACAGGGCGGATTGTTGTAAGCTCAACCGCTCTCTCCTTTATTTTTATTGTGGGGGGATGGGTCACACGGTGAGCGATTGTATTGAACCAAGGAAATGCCTTGACCGTAGATTGGGTGGACACCGGACTGCAGGCCGGGACAATGACCATCAGAGTGCATCACAGACAACAGGGTGTCTGGAGTACGTATTAGTAGTACCTTTCAAAGCACTCATGGAATTTGAACAGATAATTACGTGTCAAGTATATTTATGAGATTTGCAGATGATATAGTTCTCTTTTCACAAGATCAGAAAAACTACAGGCACATACAGTTACTGCATTTGGCTGGCAAATACTTATGGTTACAGGATAAACTTTAAAAAGGCCAGGTCATTTTAAAAAAGTTTGTGAGGAAAGAACATTTTTTTCTGCGAAGAAAAACTCGAACAGATAGATTATTACATATATTTTACTCAACGGATATCAACTGAGTGTGATATAACCAAAGAAGTTGTACGATGAGTTAAGCTTGGGTGGTAGACTTTGGTGCTTAGTTTTCAAGAAAAACTCCCCTTTTTCCTTCAAAACAAAGATTTCTATTAATGCTTCTTGCAAGTCTTTACATATGGAAGCAAAACTTGGAAATTAACCGTTCAATCATTTCAAAAGCTGCAGGTAGTAGAAAGAATTATGGAACGATATATGCAAAGACTTGGCAGACAGGATAGGAAGAGTTAAGTATTCGTCGTAGAATATGTGATATCATCATGAAAGTTAAAGAATAAAAATGGTGGCGAGCAGTCTCTGTAGCAAGGCAGATAGACTTGAATTGATACCAATAAATGTTAAACGCCCAAGAAAAAGACTAAACGCTTGTTGGACTGATGGTATTTTCAAGTACATTGAATCGAATTGGCAGATGATCGCACAAGACCGTATTAATTGGAAACGTGCTGAAGAGGCCTTCATCCTGCAGTGGATCGATAACGGTTGAAATGATGATGAATATATTTATTTATTTTGTCCCATTACTCTTATCTCGATCTGATTCTCTTTCTCTTTTCAGGTTTAGGTAGGTAATAAAGTCTGTGAGGAAAATAATGGAAAAGTTAATTATGTAAATATTTTCATTACAAATAAATAAAATGTCTGATTTTAACTGACCTCAACCTACCATCAAAAAAAAGGGCTAATAATATTTATTCACTCTCTACTACTCTCTTTTTATTATCTTTTTTTTATAGTATTAAAATTCTGACCATTAAAATAACGTATAACTTCAAAAAGAAAAATTACATGCAATAATATCTTTTGGTCCAGCTGTAATAAATGTAAAACTACAACTTATTTATTTTCATAAATTTTTTATTTGTTTCAGATTTCTCTTTACAACCGGTTACATTTACTGTAAGAATGTACATATAATTACAGTTACTGTAGGAATCTTAAGTAAATTATATCACATATATGCACGTTAAAAATGAATCCCCATTGAAATTCTTCAATAATTGTTTTAATAGTACTGTATAGAACTTCTAATAGTAAAACGTAGTTCAGTACATAGTTTTCATGAACTGTTCTATGAGTAGTGTAGTAAAAATACTTGTATAAAAGCCCAGTTAGCTAGAGCTTTTCAAAGGCTTGCTGAACATCTAAGAATGTTGCCAACAATATCTCTTCTCCTCTAAACTCTTGCTGATGACATTAACAAGTCTGTGCGTTTTCTCGTGGTGGAATGCCCAATTTGAAAACCGTAATGTGGACTAATGTGACTCTACTCCAGAATATGCCATATTCTCCGAAGAAATAACCTTTCATATACCTTCGAAAAGGAGGCAACAGGTTTATGGATCGGTATGATGATAAATCATGTACAGATTTATACCAGGTCAATAACCATTTGTAAAATTTTCCACTCAGTTTCAAAGTATGTCTTCCGCAGGATTAATATGTAGACTCACAGGAATCGGGCTGCTCAAGAATTCTAAGATTTTCTCATCATAAGGACCCGCATAGCAAGCGGTTGAAGACCTGTCTCAAGTAAGTAGCAAAGAGATCAGAAATTCATTCATCAATTTGAACCAACGATCCATTGGAAACCTTCAACGGAGAAAACAAAGATGAAAGCCATCGATAACTCTTCGTGGCTTATAATAAATAGTAACCCTCTTTACTAGAAGGGGATTAACTCTCAAGGTAATTTCTGAATGACTCGTTTTTAATAAATTTATACAGTCGTTTCAATCTGCGGCCAGCCGTAATTTCTGAATGACTCGTTTTTAATAAATTTATACATTCGTTTCAATCTGCGGCCAGCCCTATTTTTAAGGATGTCCAGTCTTCTGTACAATAGCTATCGTCTCTTAATCCTCCTTTCTGCACCAACAAGATCCAACACCTCGCTTGGGTAGCCCACTTCTCTTTACATCTAACCTAAGGTATCGAGCGCCAGGCGGTTCTTCCTGCAGGACTGAGTTCAAGATTCGTGTAACATAATCTATGATATAGGAACATTTCAGTGGAAGAGACGCTATAAGTTTTTCTTCAACCCAGCTGTGATGTGAATCCCAATCAATCCTATTGTTGTAGAGTATAGGCGATATCTTCCTTCTTACCAACATTGTACTGATTGTCAGAAGAATAGCTGAGTGGTCATACGTCAAGTAGTAGCTATTTTTAACCCTGGTATACAATGACGAAACATCCAAAGTGACCTTAAAGTCCAGTAAATCCAGCTTTTTAGATATATCCGACGGCCAGTAGATTGGTTGCGGCCCAGAGATTACCTTCAGGTGCATGTTAATAATAAATTACATTATTATCATCTTCTTTAAAGCTCTTCTCCTAGTTCTTAAAAGCCTAGAACCCAAGAGTAGATGTTTGGCGTTCCATTCGCCGCTATCACAAATCGTGAACTTAGTGTTGTAAAGAACTGAGATTTATCATACTTTCTTGTTTTTCATTATATTGTTCACTTTTATTTCAAGATACATATAGTCACATTTATCTACATTCATAAATTATAAATAAAGGACAAAAATGTAAATAACATTAACCATAAATATAAATAAAACATGAAATGATTAATAAGACATATTAAACTAATATTCAACAAGTGTAAATAATGTATTTTATTTAATAGAAAACTAAACTAGTGTATTACAGTAATAAAATTATGAAAAATGAAGGCTGATAAGCGGATAATATTCGATAAATATTTTGGTCCTCCGGGCCGGATTTGAACCAGCTACCTATAGTTATAAGAAGAACGAGAATTGAGACAAGCTTCAGTTTGAGTTAAAACTGTATATAACTTCTCAAAATTCAAAATAGTTTTCCAATTATACGACCCAAGTGAAATTTAACGCTCATAATTGCACTCTCCCATAAACCACCAAAATGGCGAGATGCAGGTGGAATAAATGAACAATGTTTACTCTGTTTAATTGAAAATGAATGAACGTTGAAAAGTTGATACAAATTGTAAGGGATATTTCTAGTGTAGCGAAACTTAGATCCGTTGTCAGAGATTTGATTAGTGATACATCTACGAGATAGAAATCTCTTTAAGGCTGCAATAAATGATTGTAAAGTTATTATTAGTAAAGTATTATTACCCAAACCAAAGGAAGCAGTCCGTTTAAACAAACACGTAGCTGTTTAGGGCTGAATACTCGTACGCTGTAATTACAATTTTACCTGCAGTTTGAATCAGTTAAAACCTCCAGATAACATCGATCATGCCTTAAAGACTATCTGCGAAGTCTAGTAATTAAGTCATGCGTAATTGCTTTCATTTTTCAGGCATCGATGTTACCATCCTCCATCGGGAGATCCTGAAAAGATTTTATAATTTCAAATCGGTTGCAGGAACGGGAGAATGAGATAACTTGGTGGGACGCAAAACCGGCACCATCTGCCATAGTACAGAAGCTACCTGCGAATCTGTGGTGACAACCTCAACCATGCTGTCGGAACCAAGACTCACAATAAACCCAAAATTACCTTTAAGAACTTTGCGGCGGAACTGCTTTCTTCAATCCCTTTTCGAGGGCACTAAGGGTCCACAATTTTAGACGATATTTGATAGTGAATATTAGTTTTCGCCTCATCCTCTTCAATCATATTCAAGTCATTCCCTGGAAAGAAAATGTAGAAAACTTCAGGGTTTTCTACATTAGGGCAATTTGTAGTCCTACGGCTCTCAGCACATTTATCACATTTGTAAGAAAGCATGTAGTTGTTATTAATGTGGCCGTACTGCTGATAGTGCATGCACTGAAAGTAACTAGGAGATATTCCCGCATTCCGAAGGTTACCCCACAGTAACAGCTATCGAATTACAGGTATTGAATAGAAATACAACTATTGAATTATTCGCATAAACGACTCTTTATTATGAGGATATCTATTGTCTTAGTTTGTGATTCTGTGTTTCAGGATAAAGTTCCATAATATCTTGAAATTCACAATATGTTGTCACTTGAAAAAACCCCTACAAATAAAGTATACACGCTAGAATGAAACATTTATCGGACTACTAATTAGCCGAGTAATACCGTAGTACTAACCTTAACTTAACTCTTTGGTATATTTATGCAATTAATTTTATTAAGCAAGGTAGGTAGCATAAATGTTAACATGAAAAAAATATGCTTGGAATCATAACAACCTTTAGAAAAAATATCATCCTTTAAAAAACTACCAACCTCTTAAAAATAACAACTTTTTTTGACATATGAGAATGAGGAAACAAACAAATACTGTAAAAATGATGTAATGAAAACTTTCTCTACATATATCTTCTATAATATATTTAGGTGTAACTCACATGTAAAGGACAAATATCAAAGAAAGAAAATACCTGATCTTTGATTTTGTAGTTTGATAAAGAAAAAATATTTTCTGAGATATTACTTAGTATTCTAATACAGAAATAAATAACAAAAAAGGATATTATAATTTTATTACTACTTCACTGCATGTAACAGATAATAAAGAAATCAAAATATCTGTATTTAAAATATTTTTTTTGTTTGTGTGTGTGTGTGCGCGCGCGCGCGTGTAGTATGGCGATAAAATTTTCCTTAATTTTTGATTTAAGGCTAAGTCTGGTTCTTTAATTTAACATATTATACAATACTATTGCAACATATTCAAATAATTAAATTTTAAAAAGCCGACCCGAGTGAAACTTTTTGCAATGGAATTTTACTATGATAAAAATACAATTTATAATTTTGTATTAGTTTCTTGTTCAATAAATAGAACTTAAAACTTTGAAAAATCTGTATGAATTGAATTAAAAGTAATTTCTAGTAATTGAATGCATTACTAAATTCGATTCTAAGAAGAAGAAAAAATATGTTTCAGAACTTATATTTTAAATGCTTAATAAATATTTATAACGGTGAAATTTTTCAGCAGTACCTTATTTAGGTAATTAAATTAAAACTTTTAAAGATTTATTTGCAACAAAGACTTGAAATAATGCAATATTAAATAAATATATTATGTGTGAAATGCTTAGAATATAGGTTGGTTTAGTGGTTATATGAATGATGTATTCATTGGTTAACACGATTTGAGCAGGTTTTTCCGATAGTGAAATCTGTGGAGCGAGAATGTGGCAGCAGAAGCGACATAAATAAGAGAAGTCCCGAGTAATAGTCACCGCTCCAGATGCAAATAGCCCATAAAGACAACCGCTCGCTGTTACCGTTGCCCCTGGATTCTCATTCCCCGTTCAACGCTTTATATCTACTTTTTATTAGTTACCAGTTTAAGAATAATACTTTACCCTACATCATTGCAAGAAAGGTACCCCTCGGGGTAACATTTCTCCAAAGTTGGCCATATACTCTGTGGCATTAAACCCTCGCTAGTAATTTATGAATTCCTCTATTCTTTCTCAAAGATGGATCAATTTAAACGTTCATGCTTTTTTGCCACAACTAAATTATTACTTTAATATAGATTTAATTCTGTTAAGTTATTGAAGATATTAAACTTAATGTGGTGTCACAGGTGTCGTTCGTGTATATAGAACGACATCCAGCTATACACTGAGATTAACAAAAGTACTGATTAGCATAATATTATCTATTCAATAAATATAAATAATATTATCACGGATCCTTAATTTAAGTTTATCCTTCGGGATATTATTATTATTATTTTGGGAAATTTTAGGAATGATAATTTTCTTTTCATAATCATTAAAAAATATCTTTGTCAAATAAACTTTTGACATGGAATTTTTTTAAATTATAAATAACTAAAAACGGCGCTTTATTCTCCTAAATAAAAAAAATCTTTTAAAAAAAAGTATCAGCTATTTCTAACAATATTCAACTTATATGTGAAACATATTTTCATCGTTTATTTAAAAAACTTCTATACAGTATTTATTAAATATATAATTAGTAATATTTCTATCAAAATGATTAATGTTTTACATTTATTTAGTTGTAATTTTCCTTATACGTTAACTTACGCATTTATTTTTACATTGTAACTTAACTACTTTAAAAAGGCTATCATTATATTATTACAGTTTAATGGGGGCAATATAAGTTCAAAAAGTGAAATGCATTATATCTGAATCAAATTTATCGTGTAAGAATAACTTTTATAATATCTCACATGATTTTCTACTTACCAAAATATTTAGGGATACTATTTCTGTGCGTGAAAATTCTATTACCCTATTATTCTATTATTTGGAGATGTAAAATTTATATTGATTACAGGATTTTTTTTAAAAATCTACTTTATTTACTATCAGACACCTGATGTAAATATAAATTATTCACTTTTATATATGTTTTAAATAATTAAAAATTTCGGAATTTTATGAATATTAAAAGAAATCTTCTCCATGAATCGGCTTTATAAGACTTCAATCTGTTACATGTTAATTGTGTGAGTGGTTAATTAAAGAAGTATAATAATATTTTAGGAATCTCGATTTAACCTTCTGATATTTTTACAACTTTAACACAACGTTTGTAAAATAATGGCACTAATAAACCACTTTACGACCTCAGCTAGTAATTACTAGACGTAGACCGCACTGGTAAAGTATTTCATTAGCAATCGACTTCCTTTATTGAGAAAAGAAAATTAATACAAATTTCAGATCATTCAAGAAAAAGTATTTAGAATAATTCAGAAATTAAAAAGTAAGCAAAATACTGAAATGACATAATAATTAAGTTTTAAAAATATCGTTATTCTTATAGTTTTTAATAATAAATAAATAAATAAAATTATATATCGTGTTTGAGTAATATTTCTGGAGATTTATTTTAAAGCAATGAAAGAAGGATAGTATAACGATATTCTTTCCCTTTAGTCAATACCTAATTATTTAATTAAAATAGACAATGGTAAGTAAAGAAATGTTTTTTGGAACATATATTAGCGAGATATGTTACAGAATTTTTTGTAAATGTTCATAATTTTCATTTTTATAATTAAAAATTGTTTAACTGCTCCTGCCTTCAAGCAAGTAATTTAACTGAACTTATTAAAAGAATGATTTTTTTTTTCTTTCAGACGAGATAAGCAGTTAAAAGAAACTTATCTAATCTAAAATTTTAAATCATATTTTTATTCTTTTAGATATAGCTTGATCCTCAAATGACCGAATACTGACTCTTTACCTATCTTTCCTATTTTTCCCAAAATAAATGTCTAGAATTTGGAAGCGTATATTTTTTTTATTGTATTGCCGGGTGAGTAAATATTGAATTAACGAAACATCGATAATTCAATAATCAAAAATCAAAAGATTTTTTATGCTAATATTTGAATTATACTTAACACTTACCCAAAAAAAATTGGAAACGCTCAGAAAACGTCTTCATATGTCTCTTTGCAAAAGGTGTATAAATCTGTAACTTCAATTAATTGGTTAATTAATTCAATTTTTGCTAGTGTTTAAACTTAAAGAAAGTCAGGATACTTTTTGTCTCTGTGGTCAAACTCCTACAAAGATTTGATAAAATTTACTTTTATTTCGTAGTTCTATATTACGTTTTTCTATAAACATAATTAAGGAGTACTTCTCGGCCATCTGTAAACGCCTTCTCCCTAAACGGTTTATTTGTTTCTAACCAAACTCTTGCAATTGATTTAAACTGTGATGCTGTTAAAACGTTTAAAATCCCTTTCGGTATGCCGTAAGGCGGGGGTGGATTTCACCAGTGCTAAGAAGGGGATAAAAAAGATTTCCACCTTAAAGTAAAGAAAAACTTCAAATTTACTCAATACGACAAAGGTTGTATGTGAAATAAAGTTTCACATGCTTAGCATACGACAAGCCCCGTCTTCTTACAATTCCAGCAACATTTTGGTCATACCTTGCCGCAAGAGTTGGTCATATCAAAAATTGTTTCAGAGAAAAGTTGTAGATATTGTTTAGAGGAATACGACTTTAAACCTACCTATTCGATACTGTGCCTGTTAAGAAAGGTAAGATTGTTTTTTGTCTTTGAAACCCCATTTTATCCACCCCCTGGGCCAGTGGTTGGTGATATCAACAAACTTTATTTAGATAAGTTTTTGGCGCTTATCCAAAGAATAGTAGGTTTAAATGAGTTCGATATTTACTTAAAAAGAAAGTTATGGCGATTAGTTTCGAAAAAGCGCTCCCATTTCCACTCCCATGGTTTGATTTTCCCCATTAACGAACTTGACCGAGATTTTGGGTCGTTATATTTTACGTATCAATTTTATAGTAATTGAAACAAAATTACGGCAGTTATCGTGTCCATAAATATTTGAAATTTATACATATAAATTTTGGAAAATGACGTTGGTTTTGGAGTCTGTGGGATTGAAACACGAAGATATGTCGAAATTTGCCGGAAGTTGAATTATAGTACCCATTAAATAAGTAACTTTTTTACGAAATCTACCTAAAATACTAATGATGTTACCTTGTGACTTAATTAGAAAGGGTTATATCATCATTTAATAAAAAATCATTTATTAAATTACTAAAAAAAAAAGTGTTTTCATTACTATGAAACGATATCGGGCTTTGTCAAGCCATAGCACTATTTAGAAGACTGGCAGTACATAACAGGGATAGAGATTAAATCTTTATTGCTAAAAATTGTTTAATCTTGCGATAACTGCTATTTCTTTGTCTCTTTGCTATCTTATTTTTTTTTTTTTACAATGTCGGTTAAGTAATGATCTGACGAAAATCGATTAACAGGTAATTGGAATTTAAAACTGATAGGTTTGCACAGTCTTTTGCAAAAAATCCTGTAACTCACTTTCAATAAAAAGCAATTAAGTTTGGTTTTCCTTTTTTAATAGGCGTAAGAATATTTTTGTCGATATCTGCCATTTTGCGAACGACATAAATCGAAAACGTATACATGAGTTCTAAACATATTTAAATGAGTTCTATTTGTGCTTGTATAATTTTATCTTAAAATATATATATTTATTACAGTACTAAGCAGTTAAATAATAAAGCATACAACTGAACATCTAAATTTGTACCGTAGGGCTAGAGCGGTATGGCGTCGGGTCTTCTTGAACGCTAAGAGGAATTCATGGACGTAATATAAGAACACAATCTCCACGTCTACTGTGCGGAAAAAAATCCATGCAATTTTCAGATAGCCAAGGCATTCTATTCTCGGTCTCATTGATGAAGGAGAACTCCTTTCATCATCTTCAGCTGTAGCAAATACTTTAGCAAAATCTTTCCGCTCGGTGCCTCTCATTTCATCATATAATAATGAATTTTAGAGGTACAAAGCACAGACAGAAATATTGGCGTTAAAAATTGGTGATTCGGTTGGTGAATTAAACACTCCATTCGGATTTAAAGAATTGTTGCACGCACTTAAGAACGCACGTGACACTTCCCCTGGACCAGACAACGTTCGCCTTTGTATGCTTTCACACCTTACTAAATCAGCACTACA
Organism: Lycorma delicatula; assembly: GCF_047948215.1. NCBI lineage: Eukaryota > Metazoa > Arthropoda > Insecta > Hemiptera > Fulgoridae > Lycorma > Lycorma delicatula. The sequence continues at coordinate 277,852,200 of NC_134455.1, read as the reverse complement.
ACATCTTTTGGATATTTACAATGGTTTATTCTCCGAACAAGTCATTCCGCCCAGCTGGTCAAAAGCATTTATTATACCAGTACCAAAGCCTGGTAAAGAGAAAACCGATCCGTCAAGCTACCACCCTATTTCTTGACCAAGCGTGTTGTGTAAAATAATGGAGAGAATGGTAAACCGCAGGCTTACATGGTAAATGGAGAAACATGACTTTCTTTCTTCGGAAAAGTGTGGTTTCCGACAAGGACGATCTTCCATTGACCATTTATACGGGGATTCCTAAATCGCCGAACGTTTCATGTTCGTGTAGATGATTCACTTTTAGACAGTGATGTCTTGGAAAATGGAGTATCTCAAGGTAGTGTGTTAAGTGCCACCTTGCTTTCTGAAGCCATAAACATCATTACCAACTGTGTACAGGCTCCTGTCTCATGTTCTCTATTCGTTGACGATTTTGTTATTTACATTGGGAGCCGTTCAACTCCCACCGCAGAGCGACTGCTACAGAACACTATATTTCCCCTTGAGGCTTGGTCCAGAACTACTGGTTTCATATTTTCATCCAACAAATCGAAATGTGTACTCTTTTATCGCCTACGAATCCCTTATATTCAGCAGGTTTTTCTGTACAGAGAGCTTATTGCTATCTCTCCTTACGTCAAGTTTCTAGGTTTGCTTTTTTATAGCAGTTTTATTTGGATCAAACATATAAAGGAATTAAGGACAAAATGTTTCAAAGTTTTAGATATGATGCGGGTCCTTAGCAACACCAACTGGGGAGCCGATCGGTCATGTATGTTTCGTTTTTACTATTCCCTTGTTCGTTCCCGTTTGGATTACGGTTGTGTCGTGCTTAAAATGCTGGACAAACCGTCAAACCGTGCTTAAAATGCTGGACGTGTACATCATGCTTTTCTTTGGATTGCCACAGGTGCGTTTAGATCAAGCCCTATCGTAAGCTTACTTGTAGACTGTGGCGAGCCATCGCTTTGGGATAGACAAGACCAGTTTTTGTTATTTTATTTTGCCCGTCTCAAAGGACTACCAAATCACCCGGCTTTTGACGCAGTTCTTAGGAATCCTAATTTTGAGGACCGTCCACGCTGTACTGGGCCTGTGAGTGTCCGTACCCGACGTCTGCTGCAGCATGTAAATGTTGACCCTCCCTCGTTCTTTCCACCATGTCCGTGCTCATATCCTCCGTGGAGAATAAACCTTGTAAATTTTACATTTGACCTTACAACATACGATAAACAATCAACACCACCTACTGTTTTCCGGCAAATGTTTCAGTGTATTCTCACCAATACGAACCCAGACGCGGTGATATACACTGATGGATCGAAACAAGATGATACCGTTGGTTGTGCTTTTGTTGTCAATGAAAAAACTTATATGTTTGGACTACTCGGTATTACGAGTGTGTTCACCGCTGAACTACTCGCTATAAATAAGGCTCTAAATATCATTAACCCTAAATATAGAAACATTCTTATTTGCAGTGACTCCCCAGCCACGTACGGATTCCAGGTAACGAACAAGGATATTATGCTGCCAAAGAAGCGTGTATTCAACCTCCTTTTACCACCCGAGTTATTACCTTTGATTTTATCAATCGTGTAAAACAATCACTGAGAGCAAGGTGGCAAAGTGACAGGGCGACTACCGTCGATAATAAACTCCGATGGATTAAAGATTCAGTGTTGCCATGGGACTCCTCTTGCAGAAAAACTCATCGTGAGGAAGTGGTCCTCTGCCGGTTACCGAGAGGACATACGAGCATCACACACGAGAACCTAATGTCAGGAGGACACGCACCCCTATGCACAAGATGCAGCTGCTGCATGACTGTGCACCACATTCTCATAGACTGCATATGTTATGCGGCATTGCGTCGTATGTTTAATCTACCTTGAAACATCCATCATATCTTATATAATAATAAAGACATTTTGGACCTGATGTTTCTGTTTTTGCATAGTACCAGGTTTATGCAAAAAATTTAATATTATATATATTTTTATGCTAGAAGAGTTTTTGATAATTTTTAACCTTTACTTTTAATTTTGATTTTTTTTGGTTTTATGTCTTTAATTTTATTATCCCAGAAGGGAGACTTCTGCACTACCTATCGGAATTAGGTAAGTTTTATATAGTTTCTTTATTGTATTATATTAATTTTTATATTTTAAAGACTTCGTCTGCGATATTAGTTTTGAGTTTTATTCCACTTTTTTGACTTTAGTTTTAATAAATTTTTTTAAAATGATTAAAATAATTTTACGCCTTATAAGTTTTATTATTTTGAAGCTATTTTACCCCTTTATTAATAAAAATTCTGGGCGATGATAACGCTTAGGCGTTATTCAACCCCCCCCAAAAAAAAATAAAAATAAAATAAATTATAAAAAAAAAATTATTGTAAGGTAGATTTTAAGAGATTTAAAGACTAAATTTTCTTATAATCTAGTTATTTTAATTTCATTTTTGTTATAAGGTTGTAGTGGGCTCAGTAAATACATCTACTTTTAATATTTTTATTCGCAATTTATTGAAAAAATTTCTTTTAGAAATCATACCTTATAAATGTTATTTTACATCAAGTAACAAGAATAATTTTAATTTTTTTCAAGTTTTATTGTAGTTTTAACTTGGAGAAGAGTTATTTACGTTGAAGTGCATACATTATAATAGAAATAATTGTACATTATTCGTTTAGTTAAAATTAAACTTATTTAAATATTGTAATCTAGTAAGGATTTACTATTGTAGATATGAGTGGTATTATATGTAAACTTCTGTAAGAGTCCTGTTGGATGAGACAAAACGTTTCATTCAAATATAACCATTCTTCCCACAAAACTTCATTACTCGAGAATTCCACAGATCAAAATTGTGGTGTACCTCACGATAGATTTCGGTAGTTAGTCCCTTTCCCAAATCCTATTACGTTTACTTAAAGTTATTTTTTTTAAATATTATTTAACGTTTTCAATTGAAAGATTATGAAAATTTTCCCTTTTCAATCGTGAAAAAATATAGTAATATAACTTTATTTTTTTTAAATGTAACTTAGTTGAGATGATAAAAGTGATAACAAATTTGTGTATTGCGATCACGTGTGAACGCACGCACACGAATACACACACGCCCACACATAAAATGGAAACTATTTTTAAACATCTTTTCTTTAAAGTTTTTAAAGAAAATTTTGGTTAGTTGTAGTGAATAAATTTTATCTACCATTTTTACTAGTCATGATGCGTTAATTGTTTGCCAATAAGTCCGGTAGAGTAAAATAAAGTTTTATCTCAAGGAAGATACAGAGAGCATTAGAAAAACGTATTTTTTTTTTTTTATAATTTTCTGTGAAAACTAACCTTTCATCATGTTTAATTTGTTCTGTGTAGGAAATATTTGTATAATAATTCAAAATTTACACTGTGCCTCTTTTATTTGAGATAGATGCTCTTGTTATCCAATTTTATGCAAAGAGACTGGATTTTAGTTGTTAGACAGAAAAAGAGATATGTATGATATTGTTAGAAAAATACATATTTAGGTGATTATATCTAACTTTTTGCTTTTAACTTAGACTTCTTAAAGTGATATCGTTTCGTTATTTTAGTTAATAATTTTTATTACCATTTGTCTTTTTAGAAAAATAAACTCTGGTATTTGTTTTTTTTAGAGATTAGAAAGTACCACTTGTTTATTTATTATGTTTTGGGTTTTGTTAGTGGTCTAACGGTAAAACTCGTCAATGGAAATTATTTAACAGCTGATTTTTTAAACTTAAAGTTCTGAGGTTTAATGTTTGGAAAAAGTCGGTTGCTTTCTTGCGGATTTGAATACTGGACAGTGGATACCGGTGTATTTTATGGGAAAAGTATCGCGACCACCACAGAGTTAAATAAATGATGTGGGATTTAATTAACCATATGTCTCAGGCATGGTTGGCGTGAGTCTGTACAAGACTACGTGTTATGTATGTCCACATATGTTATATATCCTTACAGCTGACATAGATGTCACGTCCTACCTCACTTATATGTCATACATAACATACTCATTTCATTGGGCCATGGGGAGTTACTTAAATAAAAAAATAAATAAATAAAAAAAAATACTTTTATTTTATTTTTTTATTTATTTTACTTATAACGTACTGAAAAAAATTGGAAACTCAGAAACATCTTTATGTATCCACAAAAGGTGTTGTATGGATTTGCAATTCCAATTAATTGATTACTTAATTCACTTTTTAGCTAAACTTAAAGAAAGACAGGCAAATCTTTTTCTCTGTGGCCAAAGTTTTATAAATATTTCAGTAATTTTTAACATAACGTATTTGTTTTTATATTTAATAATTTGCCTTTATCTAGACAAGGTCTAGCTTAACAATGAAATATGTATTTAATATCAGAAATAAAATGATTAAAATGGTTTTAAATTTATTTTTGTTTTGATGATATTAAAATAAACCCAAAAATACTATGCTACTATTTTCATTAGTACTGCTATTCCAACTACTACTACTAGTAGTAGTATTAGTACTCTTGAAATTTTTTTTTTACATCTTAAGGCAAAAATTTAAAATTATAAAAATTTTTTGATTAAAAATGATTAGAAAGGACAGTTCTACAAGAAAATTATAAAGCTATACTTAAGTAGCATAAAAAAAGGATATGCTATGATAATAATTACTCCTATTTCTTTCTTCTCGGCATTATATAATATATAGAGCCTATGTGTGTTTTTATATAACATATATATATTCAAATCTGCAATAAAACGTATCAATTCCTCATGCGTAGTTTTTATAATTACACTGCTATTAAGGTAAATTTGACGTCCAACATAAGTACGCTAATATTGTTTTTAGTTTTATCCCTTCTCTATTCCAAACTTGTTTAGTCGTGTATTATTTTAAAACTTGCATATCTCTTATGAACGTTATTCAAAGTAAAATTACAAACAAACAAACAAAAAAAAAATAATAATAGAAAAGCGATATTGGTCAAGAGAGGATTTCGACCGTGCGTTAGTTTTCAAGCCGAGTTAAGATCGTCACTTAGGGTTGTCGAGGAGGGTGGTAGATGGAAGGGAGGTTAGGGCTCTAGGGACATGAATAAAAGATGGCCATCGGAGTAAGCGAACCTGCCAGCCTCCTTCCATATCTTTCTGAATTTCTGATCACCGCAGCTCCAACTTTTCCTGATCGATAAGACTCAGATTTCCTTTAACTACAATTCCTAGCTCCGCACTCACCTGAACAAAGTCGCTTTTTAGTTTCTTTCTTTTTTCACATTTTTCCTTCGCTAAGCGTAGGATTTCAACGTTTACGTCTCTTTTACTGTACTATCATAGATCTGTTCGTGACCTTTATTTTCATTTTCTCTTTTTCCTTTTTACGAAGTTTTTTTTTATTTTTATTCAACGCCTATTTGCAATCATGCATAATGAAATAAACACGCATTTATAAAAAAGTATCACATGGATATTTAAATAGAAACTATATTTTAAACCATAGTTTAGGCTTAAACCAGATAGATCAACGAGTAATTTACTGTTTAAAAAAAATTATACATACATCAATATTAAAAAGTAACACGGATAGGGAACATCCTTGTCGGACTCCGTTTCTTATTACGGCTTCTTTCTTATGTGCTTCAATTATTAGTGTTGCTGTTTGATTCCTGTAAATGTTAGCAATTGTTCTTCTACCTCTATATTTGAACCCTAATTTTTTTTAAATGCTGAACTTTTATTCCAGTCTCTGTTATCGAATGCCTTTTCTAGGTCTATAAATGCTAAGTATGTTGGTTTGTTTTTCTTTAATCTTCCTCCTACTATTAATCTGAGCGTTAAAATTGCTCCCCTTATCCCTATAATTTCCTGAAACCAAATTGGTCTTTTCCTAACCCTTCTTCTACTCTCCTCTCAATTCTTCTGTACAGAATTTTAGTTAAGATTTTTAATGCCTGAGTAGTTAAGCTAACTATTCTGCATTTTTTACATTTATCTGCATCTGGTTTCTTTGGTATGATGATTATAACCCTCTTTTTGAAGTCTGACGGAAATTCTTCATTTTGGTAAATATTACACATCCCTTTGTGAGCCTTTCTAGGATTCAAATATTTTAATGCTCTCTTAAATTCAGATCTCAATATTGTTTCTCCCTTCATCCTCTTCGACTTCCTCTTCACCATTTTCTAATTCATTTCCCCCGTATAACTCTTCAATATATTCCACCCACCAATCGACCTTTCCTTTCGTACTATAAATAAGTGTACCATCTTTGTTTAACATATTATTAGATTTAATTTATGTACCCCAAAATTTTCTTTAACTTTGCTCAATCTCTTTTACCAATGTTCATTTCTCTTTCCACCTCTGAACATTTTTTTTAATCCACTCTTCTTTCGCTAGTTTGCACATTCTGTTTATAATATTTCTTAATTGTCAGTATTTTCTTTTACATTCTTCATCATTAATAGCATTTTTATATTTTCTACGTTCATCCATCAGCTGCAATATATCCTCTAAAATCCGTGGTTTTCTACCAGCTCTCTTTGTTCCTCCTAAGTTCGCTTCTGCTGATATAATAATTTCCTTTTTAAAATTCTCCCATTCTTCTTATACAGTTTCTACCTTATCTTTTTCACTCAGACATCTTGCGATGTCCACCAAAAAAATCTTCTTCACCTTCTCTTCTACAAGCTTCTCTAAATTCCACTGATTCATCTGACACCTTTTCTTCAGGATTTTAAACCCCAATCTACATTTCCTTATCGCTAAATTACGTTCGCTTTCAATGTCTGCACCAGGGTAAGCTTTGCAGTCGACGATTTCATTTATAAATCTATGCTTAAACATGATATAATCTATCTGATACCTTGCAGTATCACCTGGTTCTTTCCAAGTGTGTATTCTTCTATTATGATTTTTAAGCTGGGTGTTGGCAATTACTAAATTATACTTCATGCAAAACTTTATAAGTTGGTGCTCTCTTTCATTCCTTTTGCCCAGCCCGTATTCACCCACTATATTTCCTTCATTGCCTTTTCCAATTTTTGCAACCCAATCTCTAAATATTATTAAATTTTCATCCCCTTTTATGTGTTTAATTACTTCGTCAATTTCTTCGTATACACACTTTACATCAACATTATCGTGGGCGCTTGTAGTCATATAGACGTTAACAATCGTTGTCGGTTTAGGTTTTGATTCTATCCTTATTACAATGATTCTATCGCTATGTATTTTGAAATACTCTACTCTCTTCCCTTTCTTCTTGTTCATTATGAAACCTATTCCTGCCTATCCTTTATTTGAAGCTGAGTTAATTATTGTAAAATCTCTAGACCAAAAGTCGTTTTCCTCTTACCACCAAACCTCGCTACTTCCTACTTTATCTACATTTATCTTATCCATTTCCCTCTTTTAAGTTTTTTTACCTACCAACCGTTTTTAGACTTCTAACATTCCACGCTCCGACTCATAGAGTATCATTTTTTGATTTTCTAGTGTCCCCTTCCTTAGTTGTCCTCCAGGAAATCCGAACGGGAGACTAGTTTACCTCCGGAATGTTTTACCATGGAAGGCGTCTCCATCTTTGTTATGTGAAAATGCAGAGAGCTACATTTTTTTGGAAAAAAGCAGCTGTAGTTTTCCATTGCTTTCAGCTGCACCTTCGATCCAGCTACTCTGTATCATTGAGCACTCAAGTCCCCTCACTATCGGCAAAGTCTCATGATTTATAGAGTGAGATTTTAAGGTTAGAATTTGGGATTTGCTAGTAACGTATTACGAAGAAGATTAAGATTAGAAATGTCAAATGTGGTTGATGGAGTACTGCCTGATATATCAGATCAAAGAGCACATTGCACTTTAAATGAAAATTTCTTTTATCAAGAGGGTAATGTAAATGTAACACTGTATTTGGATCGTGATAAAAAGTTATTTATGCTTGAAATGGGGAGATAAAGATTGTTTTTATAAGTTTAAGTCCTAATTATTGTGAAAATTTTTATGTGGGAAAGTTTTCCTGGCTACCAGAATCTAGAAGACTTTACATGGTTGATGATTACCATATGTATCATTGGTGTTACACATGTTGTTGACAAAAGTTTATTTTCCTTTGATTGATTATTAAGTATTACCTTCAGGCTTATTGCCATCTAAATTAGAATGATGAATTTTGCCCATATGAAAGATTGTATTATAGTTTTTAGTACAAATCATATATAAAGTTTTTTGAGCAACACTCATTAATAGAATGGCCTTTATTTAAACAAATAGAACAACAATTATTATGCTTCAAAATTTTCCGAGTTCATAGATGGAAAAAATTAAAAACCCTTTACAATGTTGTAAATTACAAAATAAACATTGTTTAGACTTAAATTTTGATTAAAAACTGACATTATTTCTTTTATATAATTTGTTATGATTTAAAATAGAGCGTTTATTAACAGATATGATTCAATTGTTATTGTTATTGTTTTGTTTTCTGTTTTCACTTGCGTGTTTGAAGTGAATGCATTAATATTTTCTAGAATTTGTGGTCTGGAAGGAATAACTTCAATAAAGTCTTTAAAAGGGGAAAACCTTTGATTTAACAACTTTTCTTTCCATAATCTTGAGGTATTTTAGTCCAATTTTGATGTTCCAAATTGGATGGCAATAAATTCAAATGTGTTATAGGAAGTTGCATTGCTTTAAGCGAAATCACATATGATAAAATTTCTTTAATAAATTTGTATAAAGTATCTACGGGTTTTCTTTTTATAGAATCTGACCTTAAAATGCGCTCAGCATTGTGAATTCCAATTATATATTTATTATCAAATCGCGTTTTTAATAATTCTAGAAAATTAATATAATTTTCATTTGTTACTGACAGATTTTTAATGGTAGCTAAGGATTCATCCTTCAAAGGGGAATTTAACTAGTGTAATTTTTTAATATTAAATAAATCATCTCTATTACGTACTAAATCATTAAACATAATAAAATGGTGTTGCCACTCTAACACATTTACTCTAAATAAAGGTATATTAATTGTTGTAGTTTTGTTTGTTTAAATGTTGTATTTGAATTAAATTATTGAAAAGATGGTTTTTGACTATTATTTATTAAATTTTGCAAGTTGGACTCTATATTACACAAGTCTTCTTTGACTTGTATACGATCCGAAGCTAAAACCTCATCAAAATATTCCAATTCTATTTCTGATTGAGTGGTGTCATAATCTGCTTCGCAATTCAAGAAGATTACTTATTTTAATTAGTAAGGTGGGAATATCATCTTTTGAAGAATCATAAATGTGAATAAATATGCCAAACCCTTTTACTAACCCTCTTTGTCTGATTAATTTTTCCCTATCAAAAATAAATAATAGTAATAACTTAAATTAACAATGTGAATTATTAACAAAGTAAATTAAATATTTAATGAATTAAATGTTACTACATAAACGATGAGACAGTGCAGATTTAATGTAATAGTAAATAAAAAATATATTACGTAGATTTTGTAGATCAAATTGCTACGAGCCTTTTTATTGTAGTAATTTGTTAAACATTAAGATTATTGAAAATTTCAGATTATATTCGTGATTCTGGAAGATCAAGATGATGATTCTTCAAAATTTCACGTCTTATCAGTAGTTCTGGGAAACTAAATATGATGATTCTTCAAAGTTGCAGATTATATCTGGCCCGGAGGACCAAAATATGTCGAATAATACGCCACCTTGCTTCAATACCTCGGTTAGGTTTAATTATTCTAAATATTTTGTTATTCGCTGGTTCATTAAAATAAATGAAAGTCTATATATTTCGTTTATAATATAAATTATTTTTATTATGATCTTTGAACTTGTAATTCTTATATATAAAAAATTATTTTATTAATTAATTATACATTCGTAATAAACATGTTGAGTCTTTTAAGGATGGAACAAGACTGACTAACAATAACGTATGAGACAAATTCATTTAATAAGAGTAACAAAAAAGTGAGAATTTATAAAGAATAAGAAAAAAGCGAAATTTTTTTTACAAATAAAAAAGGAGAAAATGAGACCGAAGTCTTAAGTAGTTAAATTTGTAGATACAATTTTATTAATGCACTCAGATAATAATGAAATAAATCCATCTTTTGGAGGGATTGGTGTCCCATCAAAATCCAAACGTGATAATAGCTCTTTTCAAAGTTGTAAAACAAAAAGATGTATAAATATTGCAAAAATATTAATCGAAGAAGCACACCGAGATTGAGGTAGATTTCATGCATTCTACAATTGAAACAGAATTATGTAAAATTATTATACATATTCCAGAAATTTATGTTGGATTTCTTGATCGCCTTGCTTTAAATCTCCTTATATTATTAAACAGCACGATTTTTTTTTTAATTTTGTTGAAAATATGCGAATTTACAAACTAGTACGGTCAGGGAAAGTAGTAGTTGACCTCACTGTTAGCTGATATTAAACAAATAAATATAATAAAGTTAACATTTTGTACAAACTTAACTGTTGAAATGAAACATGGATACAACTGCTAGGAGGAATCAATTCAAACGTAAAATCATTTTCTTTTCATGAAATACGAGTTTTAAGTGTCATTTAAAAATAAATAATGAACATCTTTTGAATTTTCAACAATTGAAAATTTGGAACAACTGATCTGGACTACCTACAATTTTACTAACATAAATCATCATTAATTTAAAAAAAGAAAGAATTTAACTCAAAAATGAGAATTTAATCCAAATATCAACTTTTTTATTACTTTAATTGTTTTATTTATTTTTTTATATACATTGATTTATACTCTTTACTACTATGACTTTATAATAGCATACGTAAGTAGTAGTAAATAAACTTCATAGTTTATTTATTATTTGTGAATTGTTTCAATCATTCTCGAGAAGTTAGAGTTTCAAAAATTATGTTTATTAAATACCTTTAAAAGTACAATAGAAAACTGGCCTCCGGATAATTACATAGTGGTCATTCATCCTGATCGGACTCCACGTCACATGAGAGGCGTTATAATGCGCCGATGATCAATGAAGTTGCTGTTTTGGTTACTGGTGACCCATGCTCTTCACGAGACATAGTGTTACGGGCACATGATAATACGCTGAAACGCGTAGCCGATACTCATGAATTGTATGATGCTTTGCAGTACCCGTTAATTTTCAGTAAAGGTGAGCCAGGATATCATTTCAATATTCCAGTTATTAATCCAAAAACAAGACAGCCAGTTCCCAATAAAAACCTTTCCTGCACGGACTTTTATACGTATCACATGATGCTTCGAGAGCACGACTTCAATCTCCTTTCGCGGTCAAGGCAACTCTTTCATCACTTCTTGGTAGATATGTATATTATAGTAGTGAGCGAACGCCTTCGTTACATTTCTATAAACCTGAAACCGAAATTACGAGCTAAAAATTACATTCATCTACAAGATGCGATTAGCGCAGAGGTAATATTCGACCTAATGACATAGGCAAGATGGTTATTCTGCCTTCTACTTTTGTGTACAATCCCCGTTATCTGCATGAACACACTCAAGACGTTTTCGCTTATGTACGAACTTATGGCAGGCCTGACCTCTTTGTAACTTTTACCTGTAATCCTTCGTGGCAGGATGTAACTAAAGAGCTTATGTCCAGACAAAAAGCCACTGATAGACATAACACAGTTGCTCGTCTTTTAAAGGTTCACCGCGAGCAAAGTCGCGGGTAAAAGCTAGTTAGATGATAAATATGATTCGATGATTAATATTAGTAAACAATAGTACCATACAGATAATCCCCATGATGAACAGTGTGACGAAGTCGCTTGTAAGAATGAAACCACATACATATAGATAGATTTGGATTTTTTATATAGAAAACAAATTTGATTCACCGCTCAGTGAATAAGGATATAGGAAACCTCTTCAATTTTTACTTTTCCCTAGTAAAGATAACATGAGTTTCAAGTTATTTTTGAGAATTAGATACGGAATTATTGGAAATGACTAGGGATTTACGTTTGGTCATTTAGAGCGACTGCGGAGATAGCAATTACAAACCAACATGCATTTCATTCACTTCATTGATTTTAATAAGTTAAAATTATGCTTCTATACAAAGGTAAATATTATTATATTATTAAATATAATAATATTTAGCAGAGAGAGAGTCTGCTTTTCACTCAGGTACGAAATTTTTCACATATTATAAAATTCAATAGTGTCTGTCTATCCTACTGACTATGGGCGTCAGCCTATTTTTGCTATTGTGTAAATAAATCATAATACCGTAAGAGATTTAAAAAAATACTATTATTTTACATAATTAAATAATAAATGATTATATGCTTGTACAACGTAGGTTTCCCTTCAACCCGATTAATTTCTCATTCTATTCTCACTACAAGTCTATATGTTGGTGAAAATATTTTTTCCTTTTTGAATTTATTCGTTCATTTAACTAAGTATATCCAAATGTGGTATAGATTCGTCCACTTCTGTTTATTTTCTTAAAGTCCTACTTCGTTGAAACTGTTAACCGCGGCAGTTGATAGACCCCATAGAGATATTTCTCTCAAACTGCTCGGCCATCGCTGCCAGTCTGTCAATACTAACTAGGCCTGAAATTCGTCAGTATATGCAGTATAAATATATTCACAAATATTTACTAGAAAAATGGAGTTAAGCTTACCAACCATAGCCCCCGGTATATCGCAACATTGATTAATAATCACTTGAAAACTGATGACAAGATCTTGTGGAGGTTTTTTAGAGTGACCTTCTTTTGTCTTAACCTTAGTGGAGTTGAAATTGTCAACAAAATATTATGAAGCAGTGAAAGATAAAATTGAAGCAAAGAATTGAAGGAAAGATTATCGGTTACTTTAAACCAAGTTGCAAATTTTTTGTAATTATAAGGAGTAAATACGTATTCTGTCATTAAAACAGGAATGAAACAAAACCCCGACTATAGGAGACATAACAAACTAAAACACGAAAAAGAAAAGCATTATTTAATTAAAATGTTACACATGTAATCTCTAGTTACTTAAAATATCCGATTTTTTGTTTTTCAATTTTATAATTAGAGTTTGTGTACGTTTTTTATATTGTTTTTCCTTTGTAACATCTATTGATGAACTTTTGTGGATATACAAAAGTTTATATATATATAAATATAACTTTTGTACATTGATATTATTTTAAATCAAAATGTTAATAAATAGTACTTAATTGAAAATATAATATTTGTATGGAAAATAAAATTTCATTAAAAATACGTAAATTTTACATTTAATAACTTTGCTCAGTAGAAAAAAATATGCATTGAAAATTCATGTATTAAATCATTTAATTTTTGGGAAGCAGCATGGATCTCAGCACCTGAGGAGAGACATAAGGGCCGGGAGGGCTCAGACTACCGAGAGAGTTGTTAACTGATCTTGTTACTATGAAGTGATGCCTTAGGAGGAGATGGGAATGTTATAGGAGACCTGAAGGTAGTACAGCTTTGAATAGGGCTGCTCGTTCCTTGAAATGACTACAAAATTAATTTAAAAAATCAGGAGAAAGCTGAATCTAAAGAAAACTCCCGGATTTGATTCAGTTACAAAGTGATACTTATGTTACCACTTAAGGTTATCCTATATATAACCTACCACCTATTTAACAGCTTCCTTCATACAATGTACTTCCCGTCCGAAGGAAAAGTGTAGCAGGTAATAATGATTCCGAAGCCGGGTAGACCAATGTTCGATACGTCTTCATATAGAACTATTACCTATTCACTCTAATATCTTTGAAAGACTCTTCCTTCGAAGACTTTGGATTATTTTAGAGTGATAAAATGTTATTCCTGACCATTGGTTTTGCTTCCAAAGTGGCTATTTCACTACTGATCAAGCACGTAGCATTGTTAATTTTGGCAACAAGTGTTTGGAAGGGAAAAAACATTGTTCGGCAGAATGTTTGGATGTTCAGCAGGTCTTCGACAAAACCTGATTACGTGGTCTACATTATAAAATGAAAATAAGCTTGCATAAAGCATTTTACTAGATCCTGAGCAGGTAACTGGGATGTCGTTTTCATAGGTTAACTGTAATAAGGAGTTGTTTAAATTTTTTAACAATCTAGCGGATGTTCCTCAAGGCTCAGTTTAGAACCGATTTTGAAACCCATTTTCACTTCAGACCTTCCAACTTCAGACGACATCATAGCTGCTTAGTTTGCTGACTAACTGCAAGTCTTGGCGATCGACGACGATCCCCTTGAAACGTCTCTTCATTAAAACACCCATTCATTGAAACTCCCACATGGTCCGACAATGCGGCTCCCGCCACATTGACTCGCCGCTTTTGAGTCGCCAATTTTCCCTTGACAGAGGTCAGAGGTCACGGAACATAGAGATGTTCCGTGGTGTCCCGATCTCTTGCCCCCTAGAGCAGGGTAGTCAAGCTTAAAGCCCGCTCATTACCTGAAATTCCAATATGGCTGGGGATCCAGCAGAAGCTCACAATTGTATTACGTTAATTCGTTTGAGAAATAACACTTTTAATCTCACAAAGGTGTCTGGAGAACATCCTTAATCGTCTGTAAAGCACTCATCGAATCTGAGCAGACAAGCATGTGTCGAAATGTTTGGCTAATATACACATAAAAATATATTAATCAGAATATGATAATTCAATATTAGAACATTATGTTAGAAGTGGATATGTAATAAAAGATGAAAATCTTTAAATTCACAATAACTTACTCCAAAATAAAATAATTCACTATTCCAGGTCTACTAAAAAGTCATTATTTCATAATGTGGAAAAAATTCAATTATTTTGCAAAGAAAAAAGAATGAAAATTTTTCAAAACTTTTGTAGCAAATGGGAGATTGTAAAAATTTGATTTTAGAGGAAAATTAGAATCACGAATTTTTAAGCATCCAAATTTAATAAAGCAATGAAAATTCGAGACTGGTTTAATTTCAGTTATGTTGATGAGCGATAAAAAAACAATTATTTTATATTTAAAGAAATAAATTAACATTTTTTCAACATAAATTTAGTATCAAAATTATAGAAATCGCTAATTAAAAAATAAATTCATGTCATATTTTTTAAAATAATAAATTTTTTTTTATCCGTCAGCATTTAGAGTCGTTAATTAAGAATTGCTTCATTATGCTTACAGGAAGATTGTGAGATTTTCTTATTAAAATGTTGGTAAATGAATTAAATTTATGTTATTAAGGAAATCTTCTTTGTAAAAAATAAAATAAGATATTTCGTTCCTTTCATTTAGAAAAAAAATGTAGTGACTTAGAAAAGTGGAAAATAAGATTCTGTATGAGATGAGAGTATTATTAGAACGGTGAAATTCTTCTCTGGAAAAAGCAAGATCAAATGTAGCGGGAGGCTAATTACACAAAGAACACGTGCCATTTAATTAAAAGCTCATTGTTCTTTTAGGCTCGTCTTAGTTCAATCGTATTAAAACGTTATGTAAGAGTATATATCCCTTGACGGTGACTTGACGTAGAAACTGTTAATTTTTGGTTACGTAATGTAGTATGAAGCGCTAATCAACAACTGTTCCATGACGGTAAGAAAGGTAACGGTAAATATTAATTTTAATTATTCATATTATAATGCTTTAAAATTTATAGTATTTATATTCTTTTATTTAGTAACAATAAATACCATCTTTATAAAACAATCTTAAACTACAGAATTATAAAAATTCTATTTTATTTGTTACAACTAAACATAGAACTTTATTTTTACTTCCTTGTACGAAGTAAAGGAAGTATTGTGATCGCGGAAAATTACGGTTTTCAGATTTCAACGTTCATCCGTGAATCATCCCTGAATTCATTTTGACTAGTTTCGGCGTGACGTCTGTACATACGTATATACACGTATGTATCTCACATAACTCAAAAACGATTAGCCGTTGGATGTAGAAATTTTGGATTTAGGACTATTGTAACATCTAATTATGCAACTCTTCCTTTGATTGCAATCGACCGGTCCAAAATCAGCACAAAATCTAGGAGTTTTGGATTTTGACTTTTTCTTAACTGCAGTAATAAGCCCTCATTCAGCGATTTTCAACAATATATCATAAGTGGTGTTTATTTTCATTGGTTCCAGAGTTATAGCCAGAAAAAATTTTAATTAATGAAAAATTTTATCTTATAAGGGAAAGGTTCATTCCTTCCAATCAGGATTCATCTGTTTTTTTTACTTTTTTTTATTCATTTATATTGATTTATTATTAATTATTAACCTCTGATTGTAAAATAAATTTACAATAAGTAATAATCCAATAATAACAATAAAATATACATATATATATATATGTATATATGTATGAAAAAATATCAGAAGTTATTAATGAAGTAAAATTTTAAATGATACTTTTCATTTTAAAAAATGTGTATGTATAATTTAATAGGCATACAAGGAAGTCGTGTGGTGTCCAAATCAAATTTTTTTAATATATTCTGAATTTTGTTTTGTATATTCGAAATTTGTATTCGTACTAAAATTATGTTTGTACTTCATTAAATGAACTATGAACCTTGTTGAACAATTATTTACATTTAACTTTAATATGAACAATTGTAAACTTCATAAATAAATGTTTAGTGATACATACCACCCGTCTTTATTAATGTCATAACGAATGGAAAATGTTTTCCATTTTCCTTTTTCATCTACCTAATTCTCGTCTAGTCATATATTCGATTTGTTTGTATCGTTATCCTATCGACAAAATTTACTGATACATTTCGAATTCATTGTGTGTATGAGTAGTAAATGACTAGAGATTAGGTAATTCCGAAGTTTGCATAGCAGCTCCAAAAAGAATATGGCATGCTATACTTACTGAAAAACCTATTTAATAACGTGTTTTCACTCTTTATTTTATTCTTTTCTTGTTAACCAAGTCAAATAAACTGTGCATATCAGCATGCTAAGATGGCTAAAATGTAGGTTGCTTAAAGCTTTTCAAATGAACCTTCAGTATATGCACCAGAGGAGTTATATTATACGAGTAATAATTTTTATTATTCTTAGAAATTGGAACTGGTAAGTATCCGCCAATGCCAAAAAAGAATACGTAACATGTTAAAGTACTCATTTGTATTAGGCGTCAAATGTTTACTTTTAATTGATTTAATTATATTTTATTTATTCTTATTTACTACTTTAATTGTATACTCCATTATTGTAATCAAAATTTTATTAATAGATTGTATGAACCTTCTATTTCTCAGTTTTGCTTCTAATTGAGCAGTTTTGTTTAAATCTCCAAAGATGGTTAAATGAATTTGAAAAATTTTTATTTAAATATACTAAAAGACGTATACATGTTTTATTAGATGTATTTTGAAAAAAATAAATTTTTGCACCAGGAAAATAATTCTCTTTGAGTTAGGTTACTTAAATGTCTAGAATATACAAATTATAAACTTAATGTGAACTTTCCTTCATTTATTATTTTTTCAAGGTAATTTATAATTTTTCTCCTATGAAACTATACGATCTTTTTAGATAATTAATTCTTATAGATTTATATCATATGTCAAATGAGGATGATTTTATTTTTAAAAATAAAAAAAAACATTCGTGAAATATTTGGAAAGTCATTTGATAATGACTTACCAAATATTTCACGAATGTTTTATGGCTTTACATTTGTCATTCACGTAACTAAGATTCGTTTAGAGTATTTAATAATTAATATACGTAGCTGTAATTTGTATACCTACCTACTTTATTAGATGTATAGTTTTTTCATTTATTATGATTATTCTTTAATCTTATGAAACTAATCTATGAAACTTCATAATATTACTTTTACAAATTACTATTAAAAATCAGCAAATTTTAAGTTAAATTCTGAATTATTATTAGAATTGAAAGGATCTAACAAAATATCGTAACTAAATCCCATAATCAGTTTTATCATTCAACGAAACAGATACTTTTTACTCAAACGTCTTGCAGCTTAATATTATGATGCATAAACTAAATTTCTTTTAGATCTACTCAGTTTTTTCTTTCTCCAATATACTTACAGGAAAAGTAGGACAACATGCACAAGGTTTTATGATTGCAAACATACGAGTTAACTGTAGAATCATAAACAGTTCGTTATATTGACATCATTAAAAAAAGATTTTTTGATCCTAATCCTGTCTTCCCTAAAAAATATTTTACTTATAATAAAATTTCTTTAAAAAAATAAAAAACTAATTTTAATTAATTAGTCTTTTTTAAATCTTATGAGGAATTTAACATTCGTTTCAAAACAAAACTTAGTTCCTACGTTGCCTTTTCAGTATGCTAAGTATTTCAGTGGTTATTCTTTTTTGGGGAAAATTTGATCAGATGGGGTTTGTTTTTGCATCTAAACTGCAATGAATTGGCCGTTATCGTATTCGTATTCATACATATCGGCTTATATTCAACCACTTGGAACAGAACGAGTTTGCTATCTTGTAAAATATCAAGTGAAATGGGAGAATGTTTTTTTCATTCGAAAAGGCCAGACGCGGACATTAAATATTAAGCGTTCTGGGGAATAGGTATTGAAATACCCATACAGAAAGAAGCAGTCTTTTTTTTTTACAAATATAAAATATTAATAAAAAATGTACTAAACAAGTTATACGATAAATTTTTTTTCTCTTTTGTCTTATAAATAAATATATACTTCTCGCTTCATATTTTACATTTAAACAAAGAAAATACATTTTTTCATGTTTAAAACACTTAATGAAAATGATAATAATTTTACATACCGTTGTTGAATTCTTCTACTGTTTTTACTGGTTCCAGATTCCTAGCTCTTCTTCCTATAAAGATTAAAAAAATAATTCTGAATACCTATGATTAAACAAGATTTTATAAAAGTTGCAAACTTGCTCTAAAATAAATTTTTATATTTTTTAATTGTATATAATTACACTTAGTTATCCCAATATTGTACACGTACGTGTTTATACATTGATTAATGTTTTTATATAAAGATAAATAAAACAATTTAAATAATTACTCGTAAGGTAGGGAAAGCATTTTTACTTTCTTCTACGAAGTAAAGGAAGTATTGTGAGCACGAAACATTTCGGTTTTTAGATTTCAACGGAAATATCTATTTGTCAATTCCTGGATCCACTTTGACTAGGTTCGGCGTGACGTCTGTACGTACGTACGTATATATCTGGTATAACTGAAAAACGATTAGTTGTAGGATGTTGAATTTTGGATTTAGGACTGCTGTAACATCTAGTTGTGCACCTCCCCTTTTGATTGCAATCGACTAGATCAAAAGTGTCCAAAAAAGCCCAAAATCCAAAAAAATGTGGATATTAGACTCTTTCTTAACTGCAGTAATAAGCCGTCATTAAAGCTTTTCATGATATAAGTTATACCCCAATCGAATTTTAATAATGAAATATTTGGATCTTACAAATTTGGATCTTACATCCTCTATGAATCATGAGACCTTGCCGTTGGTGAGGGGGCTTGAGTGCTCAGGGATACAGAGTAGCTGGACCGAAGGTGCAACCATATCGGAGAGGTATCTGTTGAGAGCCAGACTAAGGAATGATTCCTGAAAGAGGGCAGCAGCTCTTTCAGTAGTTGTTAGGGGCGTGAGTCAGGATGACTTAAACGGCCGTATCAACATCACTCAGTCCTCTGAGTACTGCGCAGCTGAAAGCAATGGAAAACTACAGCTGCTTTTTTTCCAAGAAAATGTGGCTCTCTGCATTTTCACATAGCAATAATGGAGGCGCCTTCCTTGGTAAAATATTCCGGAGGTAAAATAGTCCCCCGTTCGGATCTCCGGGTGGGGACTACTAAGGAAGGGGTCACCAGAAAATTAAAAAATAACATTCTACGAGTCGGAGCGTGGAATGTTAGAAGCTTGAAAAAGGTTGGTAGGCTAGAAAATTTAAAAAGGGAAATGGGTAGGACAAATGTGGATATAGTAGGAATTAGTAAGGTTCGGTGGGAAGAGGAAGGCGACTTTTGGTCAGGTGATTTTAGAGTAATTAACTCAGCGTCAAATAATGGGCAGGCAGGAGTAGGTTTCGTGATGAACAAGAAGATAGGGAGGAGAGTGGAGTATTTCAAAACGCATAGCGATAGAATCATTGTAATAAGGATAAAATCAAAACCTAAACCGACAACGATTGTTAACGTCTATATGCCTACAAGCGCCCATGATGATGATGAGGTAGAGTGTGTATACGAAGAGATTGATGAAGCAATTAAACACGTAAAATGAGATGAAAATTTAATAATAGTTGTAGATTGGAATGCAAGCATTGGAAAAGGCAAGGAAGGAAATATAGTGGGTGAATACGGGCTGGGCAAAAGGAATGAAAGAGGGGACCGACTTATAGAATTTTGCACGAAGTATAATTTAGTAATTGCCAACACCCAATTTAAAAATCATAATAGAAGAATATACACTTGGAAAAAGCCAGGCGATACTGGAAGGTATCAGATAGATTATATCATGGTTAAGCAAAGATTTAGAAATCAACTCGTTGACTGCAAAACTTACCCTGGAGCAGACATTGATAGCGACCATAATTTGGTGATAATGAAATGTAGATTGGGGTTTAAAAACCTGAAGAAAAAGTGTCAGATGAATCGGTGGAATTTAGAGAAGCTTGAGGAAGAGGAGGTAAAGAAGATTTTTGAGGACATCGCAAGAGGTCTGAGTAATAAAGATAAGGTAGAAAATGTAGAAGAAGAATGGGAGAATGTTAAAAAGGAAATTCTTAAATCAGCAGAAGCAAACTTAGGCGGAATAAAGAGAACTGGTAGAAAACCTTGGGTTTCAGACGATATATTGCAGCTGATGGATGAACGTAGAAAATATAAGAATGCTAGTGATGAAGAAAGTAAAAGGAACTATCGGCAATTAAGAAATGCTATAAACAGGAAGTGCAAACTGGCGAAAGAAGAGTGGATTAAAGAAAAGTGTTCAGAAGTGGAAAGAGAAATGAACATTGGTAAAATAGACGGAGCATACAGGAAAGTTAAGGAAAATTTTGGGGTACATAAATTAAAATCTAATAATGTGTTAAACAAAGATGGTACACCTATATATAATACGAAAGGTAAAGTCGATAGATGGGTGGAATATATTGAAGAGTTATACGGAGGAAATGAATTAGAAAATGGTTTTATAGAGGAAGAAGAGGAAGTTGAGGAGGATGAAATGGGAGAAACAATACTGAGATCTGAATTTAAGAGAGCATTAAAAGATTTAAATGGCAGAAAGGCTCCTGAAATAGACGGAATACCTGTAGAATTACTGCGCAGTGCAGGTGAGGAAGCGATTGATAGATTATACAAACTGGTGTGTAATATTTATGAAAATGGGGAATTTCCATCAGACTTCAAAAAAAGTGTTATAGTTATGATACCAAAGAAAGCAGGGGCAGATAAATGTGAAGAATACAGAACAATTAGTTTAACTAGTCATGCATCAAAAATCTTAACTAGAATTTTATACAGAAGAATTGAGATGAGAGTGGAAGAAGTGTTAGCAGAAGACCAATTTGGTTTCAGGAAAAGTATAGAGACAAGGGAAGCAATTTTAGGCCTCAGATTAATAGTAGAAGGAAGATTAAAGAAAAACAAACCAACATACTTGGCGTTTATAGACCTAGAAAAGGCTTTCGATAACGTAGACTGGAATAAAATGTTCAGCATTTTAAAAAAATTAGGGTTCAAATACAGAGATAGAAGAACAATTGCTAACATGTACAGGAACCAAACAGCAACAATAACAATTGAAGAACATAAGAAAGAAGCCCTAATAAGAAAGGGAGTCCGACAAGGATGTTCCCTATCTCCGTTACTTTTTAATCTTTACATGGAACTAGCAGTTAATGATGTTAAAGAACAATTTAGATTCGGAGTAACAGTACAAGGTGAAAAGATAAAGATGCTACGATTTGCTGATGATATAGTAATTCTAGCCGAGAGTAAAAAGGATTTAGAAGAAACAGTGAACGGCATAGATGAAGTCCTACGCAAGAACTATCACATGAAAATAAACAAGAACAAAACAAAAGTAATGAAATGTAGTAGAAATAACAAAGATGGACCGCTGAATGTGAAAATAGGAGGAGAAAAGATTATGGAGGTAGAAGAATTTTTGTTATTTGGGAAGTAAAATTACTAAAGATGGACGAAGCAGGAGCGATATAAAATGCCGAATAGCACAAGCTAAACGAGCCTTCAGTAAGAAATATAATTTGTTTACATCAAAAATTAATTTAAATGTCAGGAAAAGATTTTTGAAAGTGTATGTTTGGAGTATCGCTTTATATGGAAGTGAAACTTGGACAATCGGAGTATCTGAGAAGAAAAGATTAGAAGCTTTTGAAATGTGGTGCTATAGGAGAATGTTAAAAATCAGATGGGTGGATAACGTGACAAATGAAGAGGTATTGCGGCAAACAGATGAAGAAAGAAGCATTTGGAAAAATATAGTTAAAAGAAGAGACAGACTTATAGGCCACATACTAAGGCATCCTGGAATAATCGCTTTAATATTGGAAGGACAGGTAGAAGGGAAAAATTGTGTAGGCAGGCCACGTTTGGAGTACGTAAAACAAATTGTTGGGGATGTAGGATGTAGAGGGTATACTGAAATGAAACGACTAGCACTAGATAGGGAATCTTGGAGAGCTGCATCAAACCAGTCAAATGACTGAAGACAAAAAAAAAAAAATTGGATCTTACAGGGGGAAAGCACATCGGTTCATATCCGACATCATCTCCTTTTTTTTAACTTTTTTTTTTTTAATTTACATATGTTGATTTATTAATAATTATTAACCTCTGATTGTAAAAATATGTTTACAATAAATAATAATTCAATAATAAAAATAAAAATAAAATATGAAAAAATATAGAAGATATTAATGAAAGAAAATTTTATGTTCTTTTCATTTTTAAAAAAAAAAAAATGTTTATATGTAATTTAATAGGCTAAAAAGGAAGTCATGTGGTGTCCACATCTCAAATTTTTGATAAAACCAAGCTGTTGTAACTTATTTCAGTGCCTATATTTCCTTTATCATATTTCAGGAAAACTTTATCATATTTCACATATGCAGTTTACGGAATTTCATTGTAAATATTAAAAAAAATTGTCTACATAGCTTTCATTATTTATTTTGATACTGTAGTTTTAACTGAGTCTCATTGTAAATATAAATAACTTTACAGGCAAAAAGAAGTTATTGTAGTTTGAATAAAAAGAGAAACATTTTCAATAGCACTTAACAGGAGAGAAAGGAGTTCGATCTACAACGTGTAAAATGATTTTAATATTACATTGGTCTCAATATCTATGAAAGTTTTATCACAACCGGATTTGCTAATGTAAACGTAATATCATAAAAATAAAGATCAATATAAATAACTTCTTCAATACGACTTACTGCGACATCTTTATGTACAAAAAAACAGAGTAGTTTATTTCAAATTTAATATTTTATGGGAAGTGAAATAAAAGAGCTAATACTTGTGTAATAAAAAATAATCAAGAGGAAACAAAAACAAAATTATACATTAATATTATTAATTATTTAAACTTTAAAACATGCGAAGACAAACAAAATTTGTCTCTACTCCATTTTATATTTGACAAAAATCTACTTATTATTTTCAAAATTAAAAAGTTATAATTTAATAATAGTTGATTGACCAGAATAATGTTTAACAATTGTCACTGGCAGATAGACAAAAATGGTAGTGTTCTTTGAACTACTATTTTTTTTTTTTTTTTTTTAATTAGTAATTAAAATATAATAATATGTGATTTGTCTATTAGACTTCGATGATTACAAAAGTCTATGTTTTCCTTATTACGTTCCGTATGAGATAAAGATATTGTAAAAGAGTTACGGTGTTGAAAACTGGTGCCCTGTTTTTTAGAATGTGTTAAATAATTTTAAGAGCAATACTGCTAGTCTGAAATGTGTGCCCTGTACAGTTAAGTTATACTGAAGTAAACGTTTATCGGTTTAGAATACAAACTAGCATACCACAATTATATTTTATTTTATTTGGATAAAATTAAAATAAATTTATGTAAAAAGGAAACGGTAGACATAAACTAGATGGTGATTATAATATTGATTATTGAAAATAATTGGGAGTGTGATCATATAATTTTTAAACTAATTACAATATTCATTTAATTAATTAGTTTTAAAAAAAAATTTAACTGGTCGATTATCTACAGGCTAGAAAAAAGCGAGTCCGAAATATTATTAGTATTGTAGTAGTTTGGTGATTTGTGATTAGTTACTAATTACTAATGATTATAAGAAAAACGAAATAAATAACTGAAAGTAATTATACATGTCTGAAAAAATTTTTTAATTTTAATTAATGTAGGGTTTAATATAGTAACTTACTAGTAAAGTCAGTTATTTTTACACGGATTTGAATACTAGATCGTGGATACCGGTGTTCTTTGGTGGTTGGGTTTCAATTAACCACACATCTCAGGAATGGTCGAACTGAGAATGTACAAGACTACACACTTCATTTGCACTCATACATATCATCTTCATTCATCCTCTGAAGAATTATCTAAACGGTAGTTACCGGGGGCTAAACAGGAAAAAGATAGAAAAAGAAAGAAAGAAAGAATATAGTAACTTAAAAAACAGCTTTCTAAACAAACTTTACATCGACTTTACGATTGAAAAATAGCAACTGAAGCAGATTTAAATGCATCATAACTCTTATATTAATACTTGTAATTTGTGAACTACTTTTATAAACGTTCAATACTCGTCATCGCAAACTACTACCATCTCATGAAGGACAACACAACGAAAACTGTCTTCTACCCAGATTGAATAATAGATTCGTGATCGTATCTAGTTAGGAAATGTTTGAAAGTTTGTTTGTCATCACCATAAAAGAGCTTAAGAGTACATTATACCAAATAAATTACCAACAAAAATAATTATATTGTACTGGCACTATGTAAATTATATTTAAATATGACTTAATAGAATTTTTCTTTTTAAATAACACTTAAATGAAGACAAAGTCTATATGCATACATATATATATATTGCGCATGTTTTCAAAAATTTTTGCAGGTAAAACCAGTTTCCTTAAAACTATTTAAAATATTTACTTTGTAACCTATCAAAAATGCAAAAATGATATATTTGAGGTGATAAAAACCTACTTGTTTGGATAAGATTGAATGTACTGAATAAAAGGTTTTGTTTCTTCTGTCCTTTAATACAAGAAACATACGCTATATTGTATAAGACAAATTGAAGGAATGGAAAGAGATTAGTTGTGGACTGATAGGTCAATACCGGTCTATTCGTTAAACAAATTCTGTAGAAAAGTCTCATTAATTATTATGATCTGATTAATCTATTAATATTTTACTTCTCAGTAGAAAAGTTCCTTAATACTTAAAAACTACATAGTCCTCTTGACATTTATCCAAGGGAGAGATATTTCTGAATTAGGAATTGATTGTCGCTTTGTATCATACCTAAAAATTGAATGTATGAGTTACTCAGGTTACTGAAGGTAAAAATCACATTTTACCTTAATTATGACCATTGATTTAACCATAGTTCGAGGTGTACATTTATAATTCTGGAGACGTACAAACAAATTCTTTTATTATTAGTAATTCTTATTTTGTCTTAAATAAATCGAGTCTAGCAAATTACACAAATAAAATTATGATTGTTTCATTATAACAAGATATTTACAGCTGCCTTCCATGGCTGAGTAGGTAGCTTCTCGACATTTCGTGCGTAGGTCAAGGGTTTGATCCTGTTCAGGCGTAACATGATCATACGCTATCAGAATCCTCTGGGATAATGATCATAGCTGTTGATGCCTACTATTTCATGCAAAAAGAAACTTTAATCTGAATTTTAAATGAATACTTCCCGTGAACTTTGAGAGTTTAGATTTGGCTCACTTAACTAAAATGTTACTTGCACCTTACAAATATGGAATATGAATGAATTTTAACCTATAATATTAACAGAAATTATTATTTTTTAAATAGATAACCGAATTAATAGTCTTAAAAATTACGTTTTAAGACCAATTTTCCTTTTTAATGATCGTGGATGTATCCGGGTTGAAAAATATATATTTAAATTTATACTTTTCTTATTTAATTCCCTTATAAAGAAAATCGAATTTTAAATAAATAAATAGAAAAAAAATTATAAATATGTGACCTGCATTAAAAGAGTGATTTTCTACTCGCTTCATATTAAAATATTTCATAACTGAAAAATTGAACCAAATGTTTGGTTATTGTAGAATTCATTTGGTTAAAAATTGAATAATTATTTATAAATTTAAAAAAAAATCTTAAATATTTTATTTGAAAATACTTTTATTTAAAAATTGTTCATATAATGTTATCCCACCTGACGTAACAATACCCGTATAACTTACGTGTATATTTCTGTGAACGTGTTTTGGCAAAAAGTTAAACTAAGTCTGCTAGAAAAAGAAAAAAAGAGTAAATTCAATGAAATGAAAGAGTAAGAGAAAGCCACACTGGTAGGCAATGAACAACAGTCCGCAGCACTGTAACAGTAGCAGTGGATAGTGGAGGTTAATGAACAAATGTTGCAGGTCCAGCCCAGTTGGTCGAGATGTATGGAGCACGGTCCATGTACTCTCAACTCCTCTAATACGCCAATAAATTGTCCTTCTCATAACAACTGCCGTGCTTCATTTCTGTCTCTACAAAATTCTTTTAATTTAAAGTTTAAAAGTGTATCATTTTAACAAATTTTTATGTAAGCGTCAAGTTTTTATGTAACATTAATAAAACATATATTTAAACTTTGCTTATGTATGTATATGTATAAAAATTTAAAAAATAAGAAATTCTATTTATTGATAGCGCGATTAAAGTATTAACTTGATTTTACACTAAAATTCAATATCAAAAATCTAAAATAATTAGCTAGAATATTCACAAAAATTGCTAACAAAATAAACTGCTAACCTGAGTTAATTATTAATATATTTCTGAAAATTTAAAATTTTAAAATGTTAATTTTTTTGTAATTAATTACAAAAAATAATCTAATTTTTTTTTTTCTATTTTCACTCTATTAATTGATTTAAATCAGTTTATGAATTACATAACATTTAGCCCTTTAACATAACACTAAAATTATTTTCTAATCCACAGAACACACTGAACTAAATTCTTGTTTAAAAAATCAACTTTCTTAACAAAGAGTTGGTAATAGATAAATATTTGGAATAATCAGCTGTAAGCTGATTAAGTGATCAATAAAAGTAATACACATATTTTTTTGTTTCCTAACATGTAATACATGATTTTATTCAGTTTTTTGATACTAAAAACTAATATGAACTCTGAATCTTTCTATCACCCACCATTTTAAAAAAAAATTAAATTTTAATTAAAGATTTTCGTGATATGTTGAAACGTGGTATGTTGAAATTTCTCTTCAAAGGTGGTGACAAGAATCCCATTGTAAGTTTCTCTTACCGTTCTCTGATTCTCTTGGCTGTAGTAGGTAGGGTTTTCGAGAAGGTCTTGTACCTCCGCATTAACAGTAAGTTAACTCCTTACCATATGCTGATGGGCGACCAGTATGGTTTCCGCCCCGGTAAGGGCACAGAGGACGCGCTTCTTAGGTTCATGGATTTGGCTTCGGCCAGGGAGTGCAAGTATGTACTCGGAGTCTTTTTGTACATATCCGGGGCCTTAAACAACTTGTGGTGGCCCTCTGCTTTGTTTAAACTGCAGCAGCGTGGTTGAACGCTAAATGAGATAAGAACTCTCTCGAGTTACTTCAGCGACAGAACTGTCGAACTTCGTGACGGCAGTTTGGTGGTAGGGAAGACCCTATCTAAATGTTGTCCACAGGGTAGTGTTCTAGATCCACTCATCTGAGTTGTTGAGTTCAACTCTTTCATGCAATTGCTGATGATGCCCAGCGGCTTTCGTATCGTGGCTTATGTCGACGATGAGCTGCTGCTGGTTGAGGGCGATTTGCATGCCGAGACAGAGCTCAGAGCGACACAGGCATGTAACGTAATAAGGTTGTGGAGTCTTCAGTATAAGATGGTTTTCATTGCGGAGAAAACCACTATAATGTTTATGATGGGTCGCCTGCAACCCTTCACCCACGGGTTGTGATGGATGGCCATCCCATTAGGTATTTTACCGTTCAGAAGTATATGGGTGTCATCCTTGATGAGAGGCTTCTCTTCAAGAAGCACCTCCAGTTTGTAGCGAAGAAGGCCATCGATGATTTCTTCGGCGTCCCTAGAAGCATCCATCCCGATTGGGGGTTGAATTACCGTGTTTATGAAGTCATAATGTACGCTGCGCCAGTCTGTGCTCATCGTTTACAATGCCAATACTATAGGGACATTCTTTTGCGAGTAGAGTCTTTTATTGCTAGCTGTAGTCGGTGGCTAATGAACTGTCTTACCAGAGGCAGTCATTGCGATTGCCGGCATAAAACCCTTAGATATTTTGTCTATGGAGCGTAGCCAGCGGTATATTTCCAAGAAGGATGGCCTTCTTGGAAATATACCGTTCATATATATATATATATATATATATATATATGAAGATCAGGACGTATGTGAGAAATTGAAGACCAAGGTTTTGACTCTTGGCAAGCTAGGTGGTCGATACACCCACGTTATTTTTCCAAATGTTAAAGAGTTGCAAGCGATTAGCTGGGTTTCCCCAATCGGCATATTATTCAATTTTTTCGTAACATGGTGCTTTTAGGGATAGTTTATCTAGGTTTAGGTTGGTTGACTCCGGCTTGTGTCCGGACTGTAATGTCGATGACACAGTAGACCATATCATGTATGTCTGTCCATGGTACGAATCTGAGCGTACTAGAGTTATTAGGGAACTTGAGACAGTAAACGCCTTCATTGATCTGCAAGTCAACTTGAGGACTTGTAAATACTGGACAATTGTGGCTGGCTTCCTTCGATTTCTCGCCCAACTTACCGCGAATAGCAATTTTTCCTTTTAATTTTGTAAATGTTAACTACTTACTGAATGATAAGAAAAATTAAGGTATATTTAATTCACATTTTAATTTTTGCATATGAGAAAAGTGAAACAACCCAATTTTCTATTAAATTAGTAATATATTCAGATATTTTCATTTTATAAATGAAATAACAAAAATCAATTTTTTTCTCGGAAACTAATTGCTTATCTGATATAGAGATAGATTTAATCATTATTTAAATTATACTCCATGAAAACTGAAACTCATGTTTTCGTGGTTTAAAGTAAAATCTGATATTTTATCAATAGTACTATGCTAATTGTTAACCCCCAAATGATGTTGTACTCAAAGTCATAGAAATAACTCGCAAAGTAAAATTATTCTAAATCACGATTTAAAGTAATGTTGCAGAAGTCATTCGCGGCGCTGTTCCGTTCAGTGAAATGCTATTTATGGTACTTCATACGGCGATGAAACTCCACAGTCAGCAAAATGTTTGAGTGCTTTATTACAAGTCTATTCGCAGCTTAACAATTATAAATCGTAAAATGTAACAATTATTAATTATAAAAGACATAATCCTCTTTTATTTAAAAACTAGCCAAAAACTTGTAATTTGACCTGTAATTAATAATTACATTTCGAAACAATTAATGGCAATAATTTAGTAAACTAATATTAATTATATAATCAAAAAAAATCATTAATTTTTAAATTAACAAGCCCAACTTTCTCTTTTAAACAACTTAACTATCTTCAATATTAAACACTGGAGATAAAGAAAAATATTACAGACTTATGAAACTTGCTTAATAACCGATTAATAAAAAGTATTCCTTTTAATAAGCTATAAAACTAGTTAATGGAAAAGTCACCGAAGCTAAGTTAATATATATTTAGTTTAGTGTTAACAGCTACTTGAACTCCTGAAGATAACTAACACAGGTTTAAACATTTACAATAGACATATATTAAATGATTACAACGTCTAATAATTAAAACACTGATGTGGTACACAGTGGTATAGTTTGCCGCCCCTACGCGAAGCAAGTACTCAGATCAGTGGCCATCTTAAATAGCAGAAATCCTCCACACACACACACACCCCTGTCTTTGCAACAGAGTATAGTTAATGTCCACCTTGAAAGCAATATTTAAGTTTTATAAACGACATCTAACAAGTACCCACCCATTCAATCAATGCAAGAGAGGAGATATTACTATTATTCTATATTCCAGATATAAAAGTATCTAATAATTAATTAACTAATTATACTGAATCATTGAGTTATTAACTTTATTAATCGATATAAATACGACTTCTATTCACTAGCAATACATTAGATAAGTTTAGTAGAAATTTAATTGTTTTTATTTGCGATGGTTTCTACTTTATACTAGTTGTACAGTTTAGTTATAATATTTCCCCGAATTGAATGAAATGGAATAACAGGTCGCATGTCTCTTATTACCATTTACGCTACTTTAATCCGGTATTGCCGGATTATTAGTCAAAACATTACCTTACAACTACTAAAACTTCATTAAAGTAATAAAACAATACCATAACAAAAAAAGAAGTGTTACTCTAAGGAAAATATTCAAGACGATTAAATTAGCTTTTAATAATTTTTCAGGAGTGTGGTTATACATGTCAAATGCAATATATGCGTTTTTGTATATAAATTTGTAACTAGAAATCTGTTATCGGTCCTGCTGACGGGGTGACAGGTGCTGGCGCCCATCGCGATCAACATCCAGGGAGAGGTGGTCCAGTAGCGGGAAACCACCAAGTACTTGGGAATGTGGTTGGACCACAAGCGATCACCTACCATATGAAAGAGGTTAGCGGGAAGGCGGGATGAATGGTGCAGCGTCTGGCTAAGCTGCTCTCAAAAAACTCCGGACCACGAGCATCGAAAAGAAGACTGTATTCACATGTGATCAATGCAACACTTCTCTACTATGTTCCGGCGTGGAAGAGGGCCGTGGTCGTGAGGCGCAACAGGGAAATCCTAGAGAAGGTACAGCGCCGCATGGCCCTCAGGGTGGCATCAGTATATGCCTCGGTATCGACAGAGGCGGTGCTAGTATTCACGGGGCAGCCACCTCTTCAGCAGCTGGCAGAGGCTCGAGTGTTGGGTCACCGGAGAGTTCCCAAGCAGGACATACATGCAGCCCTGTTCCGAGATTGGTAAGCTAGGTGGATGCGTCTATCAAGGGCAGGTAGATGCACCTCCTTATCACGAATGTAAAGCCGTGGGTCAGTCGGAGTTTTGGTGAGCTGAACTACTGGCTCACGCAGTTCTTGATCGGCCATTCCGCGCCTACCTGTGTGGTAGAAGGAACGGGGATGACCCCTACTGCTCTTACTGCGGCGGCCCGGATACTCCAGAACACGTGGTGGTCTGGTGCCCGCAGTGGGATGATTACCGCCTAGCTTGATCGGCGATTACCGGACCGCTCAGCGTGGAGAACATCATCGCCACAATGTTTCGGAGCCCCAAGAGTTTTGACACCATTGCAGAGTTTGTGACGAGGGTTCTTCAGGAGAAGGATCGTAGGGCTCGGAAATGAGGAACAGCCCTCTGGGTTTGCACGTGCTTGCACGAGTGGGCGGTAGCGATGAGACACGGGGACTCTCGCAGTCTCGAGCGAAAATGACCGAGTCCCGGCGGGGATGCCCCACTCTGGGTGTTCCCGTTAGAGGCATTGGCATAAAGACCAAGTCCCGGCTCCCCGAGTGGGGACCCAGGGACGGCATTGCCGGGCCTGGTCGATCCTACTATGGGGATTTGGGGCAGGCGAAAGTGAGATCCGACCGCCGAGACGTGGAGGCCCGTTAGAGTAAAGGACACTCCCCTGGGCTGTGTATTACTTAACTGCAGGATCTGGCCCGGGGGAGAATAGTAAAAAAAAAGTTGTAACTACAAAAAATTTAAACAATATTTTCCATTGAAATGAGTAATTCATGAATACGAGTATATATGTATGTATTATATATATATATATATATATATATATATATAAATATATATACACACACACACACACACGAGTATATGGCGAAAAATAACATATGATGGAGTAGAGAATGTCCTCCCACTCTTTCATGAGAACCAGGTTGTCCCGCAGAATACTAATTAGAGGGTCTAAGCTCGTGCCGTAGCCGGGTTGCCAGCACCAACCCACCAGAACCTCTTCCTTCTATCCCGTTTCACGATGCACACACCCAGTCACACTAGCGGGCGTATATACACAAGTCTGCTTTATCTAACCCATCCCACCAAATTTACTTCGTTGTTCTCCCCTCTATCTTTGTGTTATATATTATTCAGTAATGCATGCAAACACAAAGGAATAAAAACATAAAGTAAATAACTTCGATTCTTACAGGAAAGGTAAACGTGTGGCTATAATTTACTTTTACAAATATAATTTAAAACTGGTCATAATAATATATTTTATAGATTTGGATCATAAAACATAAGTAATTAAATAAAACTGTGAAATTTTAAACGAGAAATTTTATAAAAATAATGTCACTATGCAGAGTACATAAATCTACTTTAAATTTAATAAATAATAGAATTACTTTTAATTTAATAATTAATATTTAGATTTGAGTTTTCTAAATTTTGGTCTATCTTTATAAACTATATTCAACCACTTGTAAGAAAAAATGCGAAAGATAATATTTCCTTTTTCTGCTAGTAATATATAAGTTCAAATATGAAAATAAAATGAAAAGAATTTCAACAAATACAGCGTTTAAATTCATGCTCAATCATCATGTTACTACGTCTGTTGCATTATTCCGAATCCAATCTTTTTTCTTTTAACTATGCTGTTAAATTCTAATAGCTGCCGCTTCGTTTCTTTTATATTAAAAAAATTTAAGTGTTTTTCTCTTTCTGGCTTTAATATAGTTTTAATCAACTTAGCTACTTCTATGATATATTCCAGACAGTCAAATTTTCTATTCTGATTTTTCTTTTGTTTGTTAGCTTTCAGCTCTCGTTCACTCTGTTTAGTTTCTGTGACTATACTGTTTTCTAATTAAAAAAAAAAAAAAATATCCTGTGTATAATTTCATTTAAATATTATGTATATTGCGAGTTAATGCAATTTATTTTCTGACTCCTATGCTGATCCTTTTATCTTCATTTAAAAGATTTTTTATATCAAAAATAAATCGGTTTCAAGAATAGCAGTGATCTTGACTTTCACCTCTTTTTAAGCTAAACCACATAATTTATGAATTACATATATTCATAGATTTCAATACCAAATAGCTGTTTTTTATTTAACATACATCGAATAAGGTGTATCCTATAATATTTTCTGGTTTGATTTCAAATTTCCAAATTAAAACTGATTGGAGTGCAATGCTTTAGTAAATCGGATGAAAAACCGCCTCTAGCAACGAGTTCATCTCAATTCAGCAAGTTTTTAATGTAGCAGTTTTTGCTGTAATTGGTGGAAATGACATTAAAAAGTATAACCGAATTGCCGCCCGAATAAAACCACATTCAGATATTCACACGTATGCCAAGAAGGTATTTTATAATTATTATCTTTATTAAAAATTACCTATTGACATACGAACCCGTTACTTGCGCAAGAGGTTTTTCATTTCAATTGTGAAGAAAAACAGTTTTAAACTCGTTTTATAATAATCTGTAAACAGGTTCTCAGTTCCATAGAATTGTAATGCAGTCCTAGTAAATTAAATAAAGAATTTACATCATTCCAACTTACTTATAATGTAAGGAGAACAGAAGCTAAAATTCTTGCTACATAACAGAAAAACAAATATTTTAGTGCCACTTTCGTGAGATTCCAGCACTTTAACTTTGAAGCCGTAATTCTGATT
Source organism: Lycorma delicatula (assembly GCF_047948215.1). Lineage (NCBI taxonomy): Eukaryota > Metazoa > Arthropoda > Insecta > Hemiptera > Fulgoridae > Lycorma > Lycorma delicatula. The sequence goes on along the minus strand of NC_134455.1, from coordinate 277,818,209 downwards.
AGATTTTAAACAAATTACGTTAACGGATCAGATCATTTAGCGTTACTTTAGTAATTTCGTGAGGTTCAGGGATCTCACACAGGAAACCTGGATCCTCATTTTTTTATTACCTCTTAAATCACCACATCCTTCATCATTTTCTTATCGTTTTCTTATACTGCATGTTTCTGGCGGAATTGTCAGAGGTAACTGTAGAGAATATGGTTGAAAGAAGATTAGAACAAGCAAACATGAAAAAGCGTCCACCTATGCAAGCACGGACGAACGGCAGATATGTACGGAGCTGTTCCTAACCTCGCTTCCCGATATTTCATTTTTAGTATTACCGACACAAAAATCGCCGCAGTGTCGAAGTCCACCGAACTGCGTAACATCATTCCAACTGGATAACCTCGAGATGCCCAGTTACCGCAGCCCAGTCGCGGCGTTCCTCGTCCCAGCGCGGGCACTATAATATCTCGTGTTCCGGTGTGTCTAACTCCCGACAGAAGGGGCAGAAGGGCTCTTCTTCGTCCACACAGGAATGAACAATAGATCCCATGGTCGTTCAGGAATTGTGTCAACCAGAATCGCAGTTCGCCAAACTTCCTCCCGCCCCACGGCTCAATTTGGTTGATCAAACGTTGCGTTCACTTCCCTTTCGTGGATGCATACCACCTGGCTTGCCAATCTCTGTAGACAGTTGCGTTGAAATTGTCCATAGACACAGCCTGATAAACTTGTGCACGAGCCGCCACCAGCTGTTGAAGTGGCGGCATTCCAGTCACCACCAGCACCGCCTCAGTCGAGACAGAGGCGTATGTCGACGCCATCGTAAGAGCCATATGGCGCTGTACTCCCTCCAACAGATTTCTGTTATGCACTACCGCTATGGCTCTCTTCCACATTGGGGCACCATAGTGGAGGATCGAGGTCACCACATGTGCGTGCAGCCTCCTTTTTGATGTATGGGGCCCTCTAGCGTTCGATAGTATGTTAACCAAGTTCTTGACAGTCTACCCAGCATTTCTCACTCACCACCTGGACGTGACGAATGAATTACCGCCAATGGTCCAACCACACCCCAAGATACTTCGGGGCCTCCCGTGATTGGACCATCGCTCCCTCCATCGAAATCGGGAAGGGTACCAGCCTTCCTGCCATTGAGACAGAGATTTAACGCAGGACAGATGAAGTTCCACCCCGGCCATCCTCTCACCGACCATCGCGATAGCGGCAGTCGCGGCACGTGTCACCTCTTCTTCGGCCTTTGCCACCACCACAAGTACCAGATCTTTGGAAAGTTTACTATAGCCACTTCATTTTTTCATAGCCTTTTCGGAAACGCTTCTCGTAGGAAAACCCCTCTAAAGCATATTGACCATATTGGTATAGAATCGAAGATTTTTTTTATTCATGCTACAGCCTCCACGTTTCAATTTCTAACTATCTTTGTAGATGTAGTCGTCTACCTGTAGAGGCCTTCTTCTTTTTGAAAACTTGACCACCCAACTTTAACTTGAGTTTCTTGTGTTAGTTACTGCCCACGCAGCTGATTATTTTCAGATTTTTCCGTCTGAGCACTTGTACTACTATCTTTGTATTTTGTGTACGCGACATCGTGCACTTTATAGGTTTAATCTATCTTACTAATCCTGAAGTCATCTGTTTACAAGCTAACCTTCCAGATCTATAACTGTGGCCCTGGTAGAAATGCTGCTGGGGCCGCAGTACTAGTAGGAGGTAAATGTAAGTAATCGTCTAAAACGGTGCCGGTTAGCTAACAAAAATATAATAAAACCACCTATTTTTCTGTTCTTCACCATTCTCTTTCATCTCTGTTAATATACTACCGAACAAAAAAATTAATCTGCAAAATCATTTAGTTCATCTTCAACACACATTTTGTCGAACGTTTAATGCTGTAATTTCTGCCAAAAGTTTGTTTTTATCATGTTCGATAATTATCTGTGATATATACTTTTACTGTCTTCCGAGAAATTTTTTATTTAATTTCTACGTATGCTGTGAGATCAGTTGCATTAGATCTAGAGTGACAAAATTTTTGCTTAGGCGTTCAATGATTTATTTATTCTCATGACTTACTCGCTTTCTTACATAGTTGTTTATGTATTTTTAATTATTGGTAATTATATTTTATTCAAATACTTGCGAAATATTTCTATTAAATCATTTGTCGCTTAATTCATTCCTTCCAAACCGATATACTATACGTTCAAACTGACTTAAAAGTACATTTTTGTTGTATTTAGTAAACATATTTATGTGTACCAAACATTTCAACATTGAAAATCAACTGCATCAGTCTCTTATTTATCATCCGCTACAGCATACAGTGATTTTCTTTTCATATCGTAATCACCGTCGTCAGTTAATGCGAACCCTATATTTGTAGGTCCTCGGGAACCTCTTGTGCCCTTTCGAGTACTACCACCACTAACATGAAATCTAGCTAAGTTATCCACATACAAAGAAATTAATAAATCAAATCAGTAATTCATGATGTTAAGTTCTATAATTCTAATATTTCTTAGAAAAAAGTTATATTACTCCAATAATATAATAAAACGTTACATTTTATTACTCCAATGCTATTAAAATACATATATTAATTACAATCAATATTAGAAAAGTGATTTAAATAACTGAAATATGTAGTATTAGAACAACCAAGACAATAAATCATCACAAACCAAACAGTTTATCGATACCCGTTGACAGTTATCGCTAATGTTTTTATCAATTTTCTCTAAGCTTCTTATCTTGTAAGAACCACCACACCTTCTGGTATATTCTGCTGTCAACTTTGAAACTTTATGGACTAACGGTGGGTTGCCTTTTTATATTAACTATTTTTAATGTTTTTATTTTTATTACTGCATCAGATAGTGGAATTTCTGACAATTATACTTGATGGTTTATCACTATCAACTCTTTAAATATATTAATTACTTTCAGAACTTGACATTTGTAAATCGCTATTAAAACTCGACACATCTGAACTTTCCTCGTGATTATCATTTTATTTTCTCCTCTATCACTTACTATACTGTTTTTTTTTTTTAGTTTAGTCCCACCATATTGTTGGAGTTCCTCGGGCACCCCTTATTCCCTTGCAGAACTATCACCATCAATATGTAATCTTAGGAAAATAATAATAATAACAAAATTGTTATTTCGAAATAAAATATAATTACAACAAAAACTTATCTTGCCTACATAAGAAAAAACTGAAAATAAAATTACTATCTTATTGGAGTTCATTCAGTAAATCCGATATATTTTAGCTCTTCAATAATTGAAATCATTTCATTTTGAACGCTCTTATTGGCAACAACATACTCGTCATGGAGGTTGTAAACCATGGATGAATCAGTTCTTTCGGATCGTCCCAATAGACAGAATACGGATAAAGTTTATAAAAAATTTATAAAACTGTTAAAATTTATTGCAACTGAAACACTGGGCGCTGAATCTTGACCGTAAAATCTTTTTTCTTCGGTTTATCTCAAAAAATAGAAGGCTTATCTCATTTTATTCCCGGAACTGTGAATTAATATAAAATTTATCTATATAACGTTTACTTACTTTCCTTTTTTTCGGACTATACGTGACAGACGATTGACTATCATCATAGTCAAGATCGGACTGCGTGAACGTTTATTCAAATTGAATCGTAAAGAAGAGTCGGTATCCAAATATTCACTGTTCGCTAGTGGTAACGGCAAAGAAACCCAACATTCGGAGCTGTAGTTGCATATTCAGTTTTATGTTTATTTGATTGTCTTACCAGAGGTGGTGGTGCTGGGTATCTCATTCGTTTTCTCTGCTCTCATTGTGGCCTGGCGGTTTTTTACGACCGTGAAAACGTTCTTCAGGATCGGAAGAACTATGGTTACGACGAAGGTTCATTACCAGTTTGATCTACACTGTGCGAACGTCATTTTGACTTGCGTGACTATTAAGAATTTTGCGTTTTTCTTCGTAGTTTTGCCTTTTTTGCAGCTGTAAACAAATGAAACACCAAAGAACCCCGATATCCAAGATCTAGTATTCAAATTTGTTTAAAATCCTTTATTAGGATTTGAACCTTAGAATAAGTATTTAACAAGTGTTGAAGTGCTACTGCATTAGTGTTATTTTTACATGACGTTTTGTGTTTTTTTAGTTTAATTAGTGAGGTTAAAAAAGTTTAAATTACAAAGCTCAAAAAAAAATAAAAATAAAAAAAGTTAACCAAAATTGAAAAAAAACAATCTAGATTAAAGAAGTATTTCCTAACTTAGAAACCTGAATTTGTGTTTTAACTCAGTTAGAATATCATAATATAAGAGAAAACTCTTGGGTTGGTTTGCTTGGCATTTCTCCCACTATCACACCATTCGGTTGCCCTAAAGCATAAGACCGAATGTCTGTGCCACAAACGGCTACTGAGCCACGAAACAGTATAGCGACCAGTCGCTGAATGCCAACAAATACCTGTCTGCCATTAAAGAACTTGGAGCCTTAATCTGGCAGGTAGCCAGACATATCTCTAAGTTAGCTTCCTACAAGAGCGCGGTAGGAATCTTTTCCCTTAGGTAAACTACTGATGTCGGTTGAACAAAGCAACCGCATCAAGGAAATCTCACACGGTCCGACAATGCGGCTTTCGCCACATTGATTCGCCGCTTGATAGTGGTCAATTTTCCCCTTGACCTCTAGGTTACAGGGTGGCCCGAGTCCTGGTCCCCCCAGGAGCTGGGCAATCGAACATCATGTGTTCGTTCGATTGGACCTCCACGCAGACGCACAGCTCATCAGCTGCCAGGTAGAAACGAAACAAATATTGTTTTAAATTTACATGTTTGGAGAGCATTCGAGCTGCCGTTGCCCTTAAAAACGGTTTTCTTCGTAGTTTTGCCTTTTTTGCACCTGTAAACAAATGAACTGCAGGATATGAAGGTGGACTACATGATGCAAGCGATTCTGTAGAGCATGCTTGCGACGGAGAGTGACTAGAATGTGTACTGCTTGGCAAGAGCATCTGTTTGGTTGTTTGCGAATATATAGGTATAACTCCGCTCCTACTCACAGCTTGTTCTGTAGATTTAAAATAGTGAATGAAATCTACGTCATATAAATCATCATACCTGGGGGTGTGCATAGGGTACTCTGTGTATGGAAAGTGTGGAAAACGAGTAATTTACTTTTATTGGTTTATCGTTCGTTTCGGTTTAAACAGTTCTCTTATTATTTTATTATATTTCTTCCACTTGCCATTCTTTATAACCATTTGGGTTGTAAATGAGCACCCGCCTCAATCAGTATTTTCTTATACCTTTACAGAATAAGATTGTTTGTCGGGTCTTTCGGATCCAATTGCCAAAACCAAACTAATCAAAACCATCTATTCCGGGGAGATTAGGAAAGTCCTATCGTCAATATGCAACAGATGTTGTTCGAATCTTACTTCTTTATCACGTATCATTCGCTTAGAACTTTCTCACACCAAACACTTGATCGATTTGCGTTGCCATTCGCGAGTCCATTACTTCTTTCAAATAGAAGATTGCGTTTTGTAAAGTCGTGTGGCTTACAAAGTCAATCCGCGCCTTCTCCTCAAGCGTCTTTTCACCTCCCATAGTGTTGTCATCATCATCATCACCATCATCAACCTCATCACTTAATGTTTCCACGTCTTCGATATTATCATCATGATGTTAGTAATCAATAACATCTGTATTGAATATGCAATTCCGAATATGCTTGATAAAGTAATTTAATGATGACGTAAGAATTAGGTTCTACTGCTTAGTATAGTAGGCTCACTTCTTAGTGAATAATTAGGTAAGTGTAACTACCTAGAAATAACTACCTGACATCCTAATTAAATAAGAAATTTTTTTATTTCTTTTAAAAAAGATAAATACAATGTTCTTGAGTATAATAAAATAACATAAGAATAAAATAGCCTTCCAAAATATATTAGACGAATTGTATTTATAGAAGAATTTATTAATAAATTTTCTTTTTATTAGCTGTAGTTTTTAAATTTTTATTTAACACTGAAGAATAAAAGTAACTACGAGTAAGATTTATTCATTAATAAAAATTAAACAAGAACAGTATAAAAGTAATGACATATAATAATTATAAAAACTATGTATAAAATCGAAACAATAGAAGAAACAGGGTATAAAAAAGCAGATAATAAAATGTTTACAATTTTTCATTAATTGATTTAATTTTACCAGCAAAATAAAAGTACAATATTACTATGACATTTATAGTTAAGTTTAGGTAAAGAGAAATATGTCAAGTTGATGACGAAACAGATGGCAAATATTACAAGAACGTATATATTATTTATAGATTTAGTTTATGTAATAAATAATTAATTGGAAATGGTAATTGATTAATTAATAATCGATAATAATTAACTAAAATTTATAACAATATTTTTAGTCTTACAAAGCGACTAGAACTTTCATTAAAGATGTTAAGTGTCAGAAAATTGGGATGATGGGTGGATTGATAATTTGTAAGTAAATAATTTATATCCTTGATAATAAACTTATAAATGCATCAAGGGAGGATAAAGAATTTCACTGTTCTTAATTGAAGGTGCTCAATTATTTAAATGTAAAAATTTAACAATGGACCTAAGTCTTCTCAATAAGTTTTTTGGAAACGTAGATCAAAATTCTGACGTTTAGACGGTTGCTTTCAGCATATTAGATATTAGTCAGCATATTTTGTACAGTCTAGTGGCTAATATCATTGTCTGTGATGATATTACTTGAGTGGTGTCATAATATATTGAAAGGGGCAAATTAACATATTCTTACTCAAAATGCGTACTAATTAGTATTAAATTTTATACGTGTTTTTTTTTTTTTTTTTACTTTAGAATTTTTTCTCTCTTCTGCATTATTTTATCGTGATTATGTTTTCCATTAAGCTCATTTACAGCAATATATGAGAATTCTATCTATTAATCACGTTTGATTTATTACATATATTATATTTTTTCTACACTTAGCTATATAGTTTTCTTCTTACTGGTGCTTCTGCAATTTTTTTTATCTTTTAATCTAATTGATTCCTCAGACCTTATAGCCCCTTTATGAAGTTTAATAATAAACATGGAGATGATCACTAAATTCCATCAGCCCGTTACCAAAAAATTCGTAGAAGCTATGATGTATGTTAAATCCTCACATTGATGACTTACATACTGAAAAAGATTATTAAGTTATAAACCATTTGGATCTCGAATTTTGGTAATAGGACGCATTGTGTAACTACCTGCCATATTCCTCCAAAAAATTAATTAGAAATATCATGGTATCTCTTAGGTAATGTTTATAAATAATACCGTGAAAATAATCTAGTAATTAACATTTTAAAACTTCAATTGAAATAGTAATACTAAAGTTCAAAACAAAATAAAAATGCACATAAATTTTGTAGGATAAAACATTCGCATGAGTTATTTTACACGATATAGACATATTCCCTTTCTCATCCCTAACAAATATTGATGATAAACAATGATTATATTTTTAAATAAGACTCGGCTGTTTCTTTTTAACATCTTTACGGAAAGCAGTTAATAAAATTTCTATTGAAACAGTGAACGTAGAAAAATATGATCCATTTTATCTAAAGGAAAAATCAATATTAACTAAAACACTTTTGTGTTACGAGTTGTTTAATTTAATATCATTCCCTCTAGTTTTATTTCAATATTTCCTTTGACATTTTGATTTTAAAAGTTGCGTTTCTTCAATGACTTTAAAGAATGTATAATAATATTTGCACTGCACAAGAAACTTAGTCGTCTAAGACCAACTTCATAGATTAGGTAGAAAATTAAAAAAAAAAAACAAAAAACATCTTTTTATTGATCATATATCAATGGTTTTGTTGGCATTTTATACTTGCTTATCATAATTTACCGCGACAGATAAAGTCGAGATAGAGCCCTCTTTTTCGATCAGTCTTTAATATCGAACATATACTGGCGAAAGTATACGCAGTAAAAGAAAGAAATCACCCAGACTGTGTTTGCTGTTTTAACTCTAACACATCATCTTTTTATATCATCTTTAAGATTTACCCTGAATCCGAACATGACTTTTTTACGATATTGGTGAATATAGATTGATCTCCTAGACACCATGCAATAAAGACGAGTTTACCACAATTCTTTTTTTTGTCTTTTTTATGCAATTTCCTTAATTTCAAACTTAATTTTCTATTTTTTTCATGATTCGTAGTCTAGAGTTCAATATTTTTCTATTTTTCTCAAAAGATTTATCATTTTTATTATTTCCTCCCCGCAATCCATCACTACTATCTTTCCGATTAACAAAGAAGTCTAATTTAAGATAAATTAAAAAAGAACATTATTATATAATTTCAATAATTTATAATTTAAACATTATAAATATTACTAACATTGTAAAACTACTTTTAGTGTTAGTTCTATTATGTTACTTTTTAAGTCTACAAGAAATTATTGTATTGTTTTTAATTTTGTTTCGTTTTAATCGTAAAGTTTAACATAAGGTTATTATTGAGAGAATTTAAGAGAACGCATATTTTCTGTTATTGTATATTGCATTATATTCGTTTCGGATATCTCTTAAAGATTTTTCTACATTTTTTTTTCAACACTGAAGACATTTCCTACGTAGCAAAAACGATTTTGATAAGAATTTTATTTGTTGTCATTTAGTACAAGTAAAATATATATATTTAAGATTTATAATACACTACTATATATATATATATATATATATATATATATATATATATATATATATATATATACATTAGTGTATTAAGTGAATTATAAATCTTTTTTTATTTAGTCTTAAGCTAATCACTTTATAAGCTAATCTATTCTAGTCTTGATAAGCTAATTACATTTTTCTTTCTAAATTTGAGACTCGTTTCTACGATCTTTGAATCTCTAATATGGAAAATTAGATATGATCTTTTATTAACCTTATAACCTTCTAAAATATGTTATGTGTTAATTTTTATCAAACCTTTTCGGATGTTTTCATTTTTTTTTTCATAAAATATACACAATTAAATTTTTTCAAGGTAAAAAATTTAAATCTTATAATGGATTAAAAGTTTCTAAGTCGTTTCACGGTAAGACGATTCACGGTACGCAGGACAGACTATGTATTTTATGCGTTTGTCTTGCCATATGTATCGCCAACTAGTAACAGTTTTTTTTCCTGCAAATCAACCATATATATTAATATTGCAATTAATCTAACTATTATATATATATATATATATATATATATATATGTAAAGTTTGAGTTAATTATAAATTAACTATATATATATATATATAAACTAGGTAAAAAATTATTTAAAAACCTTCTTGAATAATGAATGTTACGTATCCATACCTTTAAACATTTAATATTTCTCCAGATATAAAAAGATATAAAATTCCCATTACAATTGACTAAACCAAATGTTTTAATGATAATCACCGCAATATAAAATATCATCCAAGAATTTAGCGTCGGAATAATGCATTTAAAAATAAAAAAATCTCGTGATGATGTAACGATTTATTTTACTTTTGATTCTAATTTGTGAAACTACTCTCAGAAGAAATTTAATGCAATCACTGTAAAAATATAGTACAATCGTTTACCATTATACGAGAAAAACTGGTTCCAAAGTGGTCTTTGGAACCATAGATTGAGAATGACAAACGAATTTTTTTTTTCTTTAGACTTCCGTAAAACACTTCCACAGTTGTGTACGGTGCATGGAAATTATTCAAACGACTTTTATCTTTCTCTGAACTAAAATAGTTACCAGTGGGTTTTTTCATAAACCCTTGTTTAGATGAGACTGTCATGAGGTAAAATCGAACAGACAATCTGACAAAAAAAAATGCATTATTTTGGTCATGAAAAACAAAATAAATTCACAGCCTTTATTCGCAGATAACATGTTTAATTTATATTTTTATTTCCAACATACAACTGCACATATTTTTGATAGATTAAAACCACAAACGTAAAAGAAATGTAATAAAATCAACAAACTAAAATTTATTTTTTGACAATGTTTGGTTTAATCGTATTCCCTTTTTAAAAATGTTTTTTTAATGTAAAGCAATCTGTGTACAGAAGAAAATTTTTATAATTTTTAAAAGTATTATTTTTCCTTAAACGATTCCTATGTTTATACGCGAGTGAGCATGGACAGCAATTAAAGAATTGTTTGTTAGTCGGTAAACTTTCCTTTAAGATCATAAAATCTTTTGTAAGGGTGAGAGAATAAAGTACGATTAGCCTTTGATAAACTGGAAGATCAGGGCGGGCTCTCTGCGAATCAGTATGGATTTCGCAGGGGTAAGTTCGCCCTCGATGCTGTGGCTGCTGTCTGCTGTCTCAGGTGGCCATAAAATACTTGGGAAATTGGGTTGACACCAGACTAAGATTTAGTAGATACGTACTTCGGGCTTGTGAGAAGGCGGAGAAAACAAGAAGGCGTATTGTTAGCCTACTCCCGAATACAAGAGGGCCCACCCAAAATAGGAGGGGACTGCTTACTGGTGTGGTCTATTCAGCTATGCTATATGGCGCCTAGTCGTGGGCGGGAGTTGTTAGATTTGCCATGTATTGGGGTAAATTGGAATCCATCCATGGGAGGTGTTGCATCAGAGTACCAGTCGCCTATAGGACTGTGTCCAGGGAGGCGGTTGAGGTGATTGCTGGATTTCCGCCTGTAGATATGATGATAATGCGGCGTAGCAGAACTAAGGAACTGAGAACACTTCCATTAGTGGAAAGGAAGCATTCTGCTGAAGAACTAAAAGAAGAGATCGCACAAACATGGCAGGAGCAGTGGGACCAGGCCACGAAGGCTAGGTGGACCACCGCCTCATTGGGGAAATCAGGGGGTGGTTCCGGAGGATCCATGGCACGCTGAGTTTTGAGTTAACACAATTCCTGGCGGGTCATGGAGGATTCAGGTCTTATTTGTATAGGTACGGGCTCGATCTATCTGAAAATTGTCAGGAGTGCAAGGTAGAAAAGACAACATGTATTCTGTTTGTGCCTGCGATTCGCAATAGAGCTTAGAGAGATGCTCGGCAAGCTGAGACGTGAGCACATGTTCCGCCCTGAATATACCCGTACGTGTGGGGGTTGCCTGGGCTCGATGAGGCCGGGAACACTCTGCACGTGCGTCTGATGGTGGCTACTGGTAAGTGGTGCGACGATTTGAAATTTCTGTCTTTGTTGCTCTGTGGGTGTGTAACGCGTGGATGTTAGAAGCTTTTTCCTGTTTTCTGCAGGGTTCTCGTGTGTTGTTGTAGGTGATTGTGTTTGACGTGTTGTATGTGTTGCTTCCAGTGGTGTTGTTTGTGTGGTGTGTAAAATTTGTCGGTTTCTTATGGCTGTGTGTGTGGGTGATTCCGCCTTCTTCTGATGAAATGTTTTTATAAGCAGTCCCAGAAAGGGGGTAGCCAGGAGTGGAGGTTTAGTCAGTAGTGCGCAGGAATTCATACATCCTTGGTTATAACTGGCGGAACCTGTTAGCGAGCCCGACAGTGTTTAGGCGCCCATAAATGGGGTTCCTCCACCTCTTAAAAAGAAAGAAACCTTTGAAGAGAAAACGCCTTTATGGCAAGTGCTACTAAAATTGGTAAATGCAAAGTAATAATATGTTTTAAAAATATTTCTGTTTAAATAATATAAATTGATTAAAGTTTCTATTTTCTCGTAATACGTTTTTTACTGCCTAGTTGGGTCAAATATTTAAAATCTTAATCAGCTACCCTGTCACTCTTGCAAGTAGGAATTGCTTAAGGAATAGACATGAGAAAATAATAATATAAAAAAATAATAATACAAAATAATAATAATAATAAGGATAATTGATCGCTAGATATTTAAATAAGTTGCAAGTCTAATTAAAACTAATAATAAAACTGTAAATAATATAATAAACTATAACAGTAATAAAATTAAAAATAATTATAAACTAATAGAATTAACTAAACAACCAAAATGGCAACCAAAAATGTCATTACGTTAATTAAAAATTAAAAAAAATAAATTACTAAAATTTTTTCAAATACTTCTTTTAATTGAAAGTACAATCATAAATTAAAAATAATAATTTACAATTTTTTTAACATGGAAATTTTTTTTTTATAAAAACTTTCAAGAAAGTATTTTTTATTAGATAAGTTGGCAATGTCAACAGCTGATCATCAAGCAAACAAAGGTAGTTCATTTTTCAAAATTTATATTTGTTGTCAATTATGTAATAAGTATCTTTTTCTTTTTCAGTTTATCGCCCGGGACCGCCTTAAGGTATTACTACACAGGATGAATGAGGATGATATGTTTGAATGTAAATGAAGTGTAGTCTTGTACACTGTCAGGTCGACCATTCTTGAGCTGAGTGGTTAATTGAAACCGAAACACCAAAGAACACCGATATCCAAGATCTAGTATTCAAATTTGTTTAAAATCCTTTATTAGGATTTGAACCTTAGAATAAGTATTTAACAAGTGTTGAAGTGCTACTGCATTAGTGTTATTTTTACATGACGTTTTGTGTTTTTTTAGTTTAATTAGTGAGGTTAAAAAAGTTTAAATTACAAAACTCAAAAAAAAATAAAAATAAAAAAAGTTAACCAAAATTGAAAAAAAACAATCTAGATTAAAGAAGTATTTCCTAACTTAGAAACCTGGATTTGTGTTTTAACTCAGTTAGAATATCATAATATAAGAGAAAACTCTTGGGTTGGTTTGCTTGGCATTTCTCCCACTATCACACCATTCGGTTGCCCTAAAGCATAAGACCGAATGTCTGTGCCACAAACGGCTACTGAGCCACGAAACAGTATAGCGACCAGTGACCTAACTAGCTCCTAGAGCTAACCTGAAAGCGTGAGCGGAATAAGCGGAGTGCCATACACCACTCGCTTGCGTGTCCCACCGCCCACTTGTCATATATCTTTAAAAAGGGTAGGCGCACCCCGTCAACTACTAAAACATATATCTTGTCAAAGACAGAAATTCGCTATCACGCCTAGGCCGCTGAATGCCAACAAATACCTGTCTGCCATTAAAGAACTTGGAGCCTTAATCTGGCAGGTAGCCAGCCATATCTCTAAGTTAGCTTTCTACAAGAGCGCGGTAGGAATCTTTTCCCTTAGGTAAGCTACTGATGTCGGTTGAACAAAGCAACCGCATCAAGGAAATCTCACACGGTCCGACAATGCGGCTTTCGCCACATTGATTCGCCGCTTGTTAGTGGTCAATTTTCCCCTTGACCTCTAGGTTACAGGGTGGCCCGAGTCCTGGTCCCCCCAGGAGCTGGGCAATCGAACATCATGTGTTCGTTCGATTGGACCTCCACGCAGACGCACAGCTCATCAGCTGCCAGGTAGAAACGAAACAAATATTGTTTTAAATTTACATGTTTGGAGAGCATTCGAGCTGCCGTTGCCCTTAAAAACGGAGAGGCACTCCATTTCTCCTGATCCTGTATAAAAAATATACAAGGATCTTTCCTTAGTCGTGACGTGCCATTCTTGCTATCATGCTTCCAGCGCGAGGCTGTAAAGCCTTCTCCGCAGGCGGGAGATGGGCAACTGTTCAAAATTTAGAAGCAGTGCATTGAGATCACCAATCCGCTCCGGTACAGGCCCGGCTCGAAACCACATCCCAAATATCCGATCGGCCTCTCTGATCTTCGTAATTTCCACATGGCCGCCCGAACTTTCACCATTAAATCGATTGGGAGAGCCTCTCCCAATACAGTAGTAGCCTCGTAGGAGGTTGTTTTAAAAACACCAGTGCATACAATTAAGGCTTTGCGCTGAGCACTCCTTACATTTTGAATACGTGCTCGATTTCTTTCCAACCTATACGCTCAAACGGTCGCTGCGTAAGAGATCATACTTTTGAAGACATCTTGGTACACCATGTACAAATGACTGCCGGACAGTCCGTAATCCTTTCGTGCAACCCTTCTTTGTTTGTGCATCACAGAGACGGTGATGCACAAGTAGCGTCCACCGCTACTTGTCTAACGTGGTTACTAAACAGCAACTTCTCATCAAACAAAACAACTAGGTACTGATGAACTCAAACTCGACTGATTACACAACCTTTATACATAATACGGGTTTTACAACTATAACCCCGTATTAAGTATTATCATACGACTGTATGATAATACAGTCTGCACCCTTGAGAAGCATAATCTTCGTCTAGGGCACAGAAGTCCATAAATTTTGAATGTCTATCCATCCCTCTGTGGTTGAGAAAGCCGCCTGCGCTCGGTCTTCTAGTTGCGGTGTGAATTACTACGAACTAACAGGAGACAGTCATCGGCGAAAACCTGGGCCGTCACCCTTTCGGGAATATGAGTTCCAAAAATCCTTCAAATACCAGGTTCCTCAGCAGGGAACCGAAAACGGAGCCCTACGGTCTTCCCCTATTGCCGGATTTTTCCACAACTAGGTGCGCATCCTTAAATAGAGCCGTGTGATCAGACAAGTATTCACGTACTACGGCATGCAAGGCTACGGGAACATTACGGTGTTCCAACTCACAGAGAGTAGAACTTCAATACAAGGAATGAAATGCTGCCTCTATGTCAATAAAATTTGCCAAAACATATTTATAGTCGGCGCTTTCCACCACGGCAAGAGCATTTAAGATACAATCCTCAGTGCCAACTCCTTTCATGAAGCCGTACTGGCCTCGAATTAGAAATAAGTTCACATCAATGCTTTTCCAGAGTCGTTTCACAACCAGCCTTTCAAGTAACTTGCCGATTACCGGCAAGAGGCTGATTAGTCGATAACTGCTGACCTCACTAACACTCTCGGGTAAAAATTAACGTTTTTTTTTTCAATTCAAGAAAGAGTAGTCATATTTTTTTTTTTGGAAAATATAAAAACATACTAACCATAGCGAATGCATTTAATACGCGTCATCCTAATCGAGCAATTTTCTTGATCGCAGTCCCAAATTTATTTATCAAGTTTCAACGCACTGCTAGCATTTTAGATTATAAACGCCTGGCGGAACTTATCTCATGAAATTTTCGAAGAAGAAAAAGTAGCAAAATTTTCTATTAATAATTAACAATCGGCAACAGAGTTTGCACAAAATAAAAATTTATCAAGATGCTCAGTGCAAAACTTATTAAACAAAACATAAATACCATTCATACAAGACTCAATAAGTTCAAGAAATTATTAAAGAGATTTTGATAGAAGGGTTGAATTAAGTGAAATTTTGAGACAGAGATTAATAGGAAGACCTATTTCTTGCTTCAACATGTTTTTCACCGACAAAGCCTCTAGGGCTGTTAACAGATATGATAGTTAGTACCTGTCCCAACAAAACCCTCACTGTTATAGTGAAAGTCATACCTAGCAACCAGTATTAAATGTATGGACTGGAGTAATAAGTGACTATTACTCTTCTGAGACTACTATTATTCTTCTTCTTCTTTCCTAATAGTCTCTTCTTCTGAGACTATGTTTTACTGATGGTAACTATGATGGCGGTATATACTACGCTTCGCCGAACGAGTAAATAATTCCAGCTTTTAACAATTAGATTATGATAGCTTGTAGACTAAACGGACAAGGTTTATTAATGAGAGAAGATATGTGTTTCCAGTTACATGCAATTGCACGCAGAGAGATGAGAAATGCTTTGAACTAGCAGGATAGGTAGGCGTAGTAGTATTGAATTGACAGTCAGGTCAGCTGACCTAAATCCCCTTGATTTCTTGCTGTGGAAGCATTTAAAATCAATCGTTTATAGCTCACAAGACAACTTCTTGAGAAAAACGCATTTGGATAACGCATTGAGATAGAATGTCGACAGATTGCACTAAAACCTTTAACAATGTGAGAAGATTTCGAGCAGCGTGTATGTTAATGCAACGTTGCAATACGATGTTTTTTAAATAAAAGAATTGATTATACATGAAAAAGTTATCAAATTGCAAACTGTAATTTACTTAAACATAATACTTCAAGACTGAAAGTTTAATTAATATAAGTATTTGAAAAATTTGTGAAATTAAAAATCTCAATATGTATATAACATAATGATGTTTCTGATCACCAGTTTGGATTAAGTTGTCAAAATTTATTTATTTTGATAACGTTTTTCTTGACTCACAAAATCTTTAAAACAAAATACCACATTACCGTCCCATTAAACATTTTTGAGCCACCCCTGACCACCGCACCACTGAAGGAAGAGAACTCTGAATTGGAACTTACTCAGTTATCCTCTATCATCGGAAAATATTTCCAAAATGAGAATCTGGATACCTCGAACAACAACAAAATTAAAGGGGAACATACAACTGAAGTTCCAGCTATCTGAAACAAACACATTGTTGGCTGCCATTTTAAATTGGGCGATCAGACATTAGTTTTAATTATATTTATTTTTTTTTTGCAACTCGTTGAGCTATTTAAAATGATACTTCAAATGACCATTGGTTCCGTTTGAAATTTTTGAGATGCCGCCAAAAATAGAAAGAGTGCATATACTTCCATTGAAGTAGCATTGAAGTGGTATAAGGAACAATGGCGGACAACTGCATCCAGTTATCGTTAGTATAAAAAAATTATAGAGGAAATGCAAATTACTTTTTAGCCACCCCTACATGCGCGCGCGTGTGTTTGTCCATATCTAAGAAGCAGTGGAAGCAGATTAAAGACTGTAGTGAATACTACGACTTCAGGTTAAAATATCATTCGTAGAGACTCGTAGCTAATAACATTTTTCTTAATACATATCATCTTTAGTAAAAATTATATATTGCCATATTAGCCCCGTATTTGTGAATGAGGAATTGATGGTTATTCATTTCGATTGTGAAGGAAAACGGTTTTTAAACTCGTTTTAGAGGACTCTTAAACGGTTTCTTCTTAAACAGTTTTGTAGGATTGTGATGCCTTACGAGTAAATTAAAAATCTGATGTTGACAGAACATGACTTCCTTTTACGCCTATTAAATTACATGTACATATTTTTTGCTGCACCTATTTATTACATTTGAAAGTGAGATACGATCCTCCAATTCTTCAAAAAGTGGACAGTGCAAGAACATCAATAGAATAGTGTGAAAGAACAAATAATCATCAAAGAACATCAAGCTCAAGAACCATCTGTCTACATTTTCAACAAAAGGCGCCAGGCACTCAAGAAAATATACCTATAATTTTTAAATTTTAGCCTATCCGCCCAAACAGGTGTGACATACAACGTAATAGAGGATACTCATTGTCTAAAAATTCAGATCCCAAACTGGATTAACCATACGTCGAATACCAAAGAAGGTAATATTAACCTTCTTTGCGACGTACTCTAAAAGCTCCTTAAAAAAAGATTTTCGTCAAGGGCCACCCCGAGGTACTTCTGAACCTTTTTTTTAACCATCGTTTGGAATTTACTTCAGAGGATGAGACTAATGACAATTGTTTTAACATGTGAAAATGCCATGCCTCACTGGGATTTGAACCCAAGACCTCCGGATGAAAGGCTGAGACGCTACCACTCTCTCGGCAGAGGTACTTCTGAACCTGAACATGTCGAATTCGATGGCCTGACGCTGAAACACGGACTCGCCGCGTGGCCCTTCAGCAGCATCATCTTGGTTTTATCCGGGCTGGATGCCATCTTATGTTGACGACCCCACAGCTCAAGTATCCTGCACGCCCGAAAGGCTCGGAGTTCAACCTCATTCCGCGAACATTCTTCAACAAGCATAAGCCCGCCATCGGAGTAAGCGACAAGGAGACAGCCTCTGTACTACCCCAGTCGCATCAAAAAATAATTCTATACGGTCTTTAAAAAAAAATTCTTGTTTTTATTTAATGAAAAATTATTGTGCTAATTAGAAATGAGCCAATCAGAAAATAGTTAAGTTCATTCTTGAACTTAAGGAATACACAAAGAGTCTTATTTCACCCCTAATATTTTAATTTTTTCTCATGAACTATCCCATTAAAAAAGTAGAAACATTAACGGAAAATATTACTCAGATTTAATTTAGCACACTAGTAAAACAACATTATAAAATTGTTTATTTGATGAACTAATTCAGAAACAACGCTGATTTGCAATGAGGATAAAGAATATTGTTATCAACTGCATTTTTATATTCTATTTTCTTTTAATTTTCTCAGTTCTTTGAGCGAAAAAGTAATTGTTACAGAGCTTCCTAAAATGTAAGTTACTGAATATTAACTACTGCTAAGTTAATATTTTTACTCTTCGAAAATGGCTTAAATAATTTCCGAAGGGCAAAGCCTGCTCAGTGTATTATTAAAGTATTGAATGAATAACTCACCGTAGTGAATTTATATGTTTTAAATGTGGAATGTAAATATGTAATTATTTATCATACCTTTGTGTTATTTACTGATAACCAAACTGAAATAAAAGAATGACATTTGAAGTGAGAAGATTCTGGTCTATTTCGTCTTTATTATTTTTTTTTATACTTATTTTGTTTCACAGCTAATTTTTAGATGATTTTCATTGTATTTCTTTAAATAAAAATTATTAATTTTTAAACAAAATGTTATTTCATGGAGAAATTTTGCTTTAATTGCTAAAAGTAAAATAAAATCTTTTTTATTTAATTTTATTATTTTTTTCGATATGTACGTCACATTTCACTGACAAAAAGCTTAGTAATTAACAATAGGAATATTGTATTTTTATGAGTTAAAAAGTGGGGTGAAAACAAAAGAGTAGAGCAAGTGATAAAATATCTCTGAGAGAAATTATTCAAGCACTAAATAGCCGCCCTTCTCATAATCACCAGCATCATCATCATCATCGTCATCATCATTAGACTAATATGAATCGAAATGAGATACTATGAATGCTAATGAAATTAAGTCGACACAGCTTTACTTAACAGTGCATTTCTATTCATGAGCTGAGAAATGTTCTCATTTCTCCGGCAGTGCAAATTTAAAATTTTCTTGATTTCTACTAACAGCACAGCGTACCCATTTATGTCATTACCACCGCAGTTTTGCTTTTATTTCAATTATTTTAAAAATTTATGTTTTATTATTAGTAAAAACGTCAGTTCAATCGTCTTTTCTCAGAATAATTACAGAAATTAATGTTCTCTATATAATATATATATATATGTAATTTTTAAACACATATTTATACATTTTCTTGCTATAATAACGCATTTAAACAAAATATGAGCTGTTCTGCCAATTTTGTAAATATTCTAATAGTTTTTAAATTTGTTCAGTATCATGTAATGATTAGAATACAAACTGCTTTCGACAATTCAGTCTGAAGTCAACATTGTCATATGTCTAGCTAATTAAAACTCGACAATGAAGGTTGATAATTTGTCTAGATAATACTCTCACAACAACTTGTTTCCCCTTATTAGAATAATGACATACCTTTTCCTTTATTATGCAGATTGTATCTAAAATACGAATATAATCGTTAACAAAACTCTGTATGTTTAACAAACTAATAGTAAATAATCTTTAAAAATAAAATATAGTACTAAGTTCTACATTAGTGTCTTCATTTTGTTGATTTTTTACAATATCTTATAAAAACGAAACGTAGTTATCATTCAAAAAGTAAACAAACAATACTTTGAAAAAAACAATAATTTTGTGTATTCGAATTAATAAAGAGCGCGTGTTAGAAAATTAATTATAATTAAAATTAACAGAATATACAAATTTTTTTTATTTACTTGTGTTTACTATTGTAAAATTTTAGCGAATTCATAATATTAATTAATTTAATAACTTTTTAAAATACATTATAATTAAAATATATGTTATTATTTCACTTTATTTTTTATCAGTATAAGTTATTTTACTTAATTGATTATTGGGAAAAGCCATATGGGTTCATACAATTGGAACAAAAAAACATGTTTAGGCTATAGTCTTAATTTTATCTAATTTAATAATAAAATCTCATCGTTTAGTAATTTAGCCTTATTCATTATGATGAAAAATAAAAGGAAAACTTCTTCCTAGGTAATTATTATGCTGAACGGAATGATTGACTACATCAACCCATTACTGCCTCGGTAATTTTCTTTTCGTATAAGTTAAACTTTTCACAATATAATTCAGTTTTAGTTAAAACCAAAAAAAAAAATCAAAATTAATTTTCGTTAAAGAACAAACTAATTACGAATTTTAATGGACATTTTTACTTTATTTGAAAAAAAACAATATTTCTTTATAGTTTAAGGGATATTACGAACTGTAGTTATTTATTTTACTTACAAGAAACACCGGTTTTCTTTTAAAAGAAAATTGGATAAATTATAATCGTATTTTTACACGGCAGTCCAAAAGTTGTGTAATGTATTCAAGGTGTATGTGTATATGTTTGTTCCAGCGAAGATGCTTAACGTGACACACCCTCATTGGAATCCTTTCGTTACCAGGAGTGTCATAGGATATATATATATAGAGAGAGAGAGGGAGAAAGAGAGTGAAAATTTGGCGGTTGAAGCACAAACCTTAATGAATGGAATAATTCTGCTCTTGAACCTTGAACAAGAGAGCGCCAGGAATCTCGTTTAGAAGACCTAATCTTATGAAAATACTCGGTCCCCTTCCGATGATAATCCGCAATGAAGACTGCACGCCGATCAGGATCATTCGCACGCTGTGCGGCTTTCCTGAGCCGTCCCACAGTCCGCTTCATCACAGTCAATTCCCGAGTCCACCATGCAGTTACTCTCTCTCGACCCGTACTCGGAGGGATAGAGTGTTCAGCGGCTTCAACTACCGCAGAAGAGAAATTCTCTGCCAGGTCATCTAACTGGACCTTGTACACGCTGCGAGTAAATAATACCCGCAGCATGGCCACAAGAATGTTAGAAAACTTGGGCCAATCCGCCCGCCAGTGAAGGAAGCGCTCCTGCTGAACAGGAACGTCCGCCCTCAAGACATCGCGCAGCCCACCTACCCAATCAAAGACTCGACTACCTAACAATTTATTATCCTACCGGGAATACCATTACCAATAGTAACATCGATGTTGGTACCATGGAAGGCCATCCACAAACCAACTGCACCGGCGAAGGTAGTCAACTCACCGGCTACATTAAAAACTTCAAACTGGTGCTGCGTGAGGGTATGAAACCCTCTATCAATTCACTGCCATCATCCATGATGGCGGCGACTTCTTCACAGCCGAAGACTCCGTGATGACTCGGACAGTCTCTTTGTTATCGGCAACCACTACTAGCCCTTTCCTGATCTCCTTAATACACCAAATGCGAAGGTCCTTTCGGTTACCGCGAAGGGCAACCTGAAAGTCCCGATTGAGTTCCTGGCTCGTTTTCTTCGAGCCCTCCGCCCTGTTGACAAAGAGTATCTCTGGCATCTTAGCCACGTTGCTGGCTTCCCGCTGTTCTTCAAAACATCAGCGTAGCACCTGGGCAGCGCAGGGGCCTGCACTACTTTGGAAGCCACTGTGACTTCCTTGAGCTTAGAAGCCAAGGATTCGAAGCGATCCGCTAACGCTGCTACCGCCTGGTTTATCTTCAACAGCTTTGGAAGCATCGTCTTTCTCGTCCCAACGCTTACGCCGTTGGGGAAGGAAAGAAACTCTACGAGGTAGTCCAGGTCCTCCTAGAATACCTTAGCCAGCGGGGCAGAACTGCCTGGTCTGCCCTTCGCTTTCCGGAAGTACTCCACAGCCGGAAGTGGCTTGGCCCGGGCGGGTGCGCCCGTGTCCATCACTCTCGACTCATCCTCAGAAGAGGTGGATGGCACGGGCTCCGGCTTTCGCTTCCGCCTGGAATTGCGGACCTCCTGTAACCCTTCCATGCGGAATATTTCCTACTAACTAACCCTAAGACTAAACGAGATTCTCGCGTCTTCCTCCTATTGCCCTAATTTGAGCAAACCAATGAACGTGACAACTTCCCCCAGCGAGACGGGCAGCCGAAGAAGACCTTAATATTCTCTTGTCACACTATGTACCTCTTTGCCGCTGCTTTTAATTGGAATACGTCCAACGTACGCCCTCGATCTTAAAAGAACGAGATCGAGAGAACGAGAGATCTTAAATTCCAACTTATGTTGCCGAGCCCATACGAGCAGCTGATGACATGCCCTCTCCGTCTTCTGTTCCAGGTCGACACGGGAAACTCCCGGCACCAGCAACAACGCATCATCTGCGTAAGCCACGACTCCGCATCCAGGCGGGAATCGCACCCGCAGCAACGTGTCAAACTCTACCGACCGCAACAGTGGGCTAAGAACTCTGCCCTGGGGGCTCCCCTTAGACAACACTTTGGCTCGTTCAAACCGTCCTCGACGAAGCACCACTCGTCTATCCTGGAAGAAACTCCGAAACAACGCCATTTCTTCCTGCGTCACTCCACGTCTGCCCAGTTGGTAAAGGACAGACGGCCACCAAAGGTTGTCAAAAGCACCACGGATGTCGAGAAATACACTCAAAAGGTACCGGTCAGCCTCTGCTATCGCCCGCTGGACATGGCAGATAGCATCTTCCGGACTGGAGCCGCGGCGGAACCCAAACTGCCGCTGACTAAGGCTCCCATTATCAAAAAGGCGGGTTGAAACCCAAAAATACAGGATCTTCTCGAACAATTTTCCGTCCGAAGACAGCAACGTCAGTGGCCTATAAGATGTTAGCTGTGCGGGGTCCTTCCCCAAGCCCTTATACAACACTACAAGCTTCCCCAGTTTCCAGCACACGGGGAACCGAGACACTCTCAAAACAGCATTGTACAAATAGAGCAGATCCTCCAAACAGCAAGAAATCGACTTCCTCAGCAACTCAACTGTAATACCGTCCATCCCAGGGGCCCTGCCCTGGCGCATAGAGTACAGCGCATCCAACAGCTCCTCCTCTGTTATCAACACAGAGCGCTCCACGAGCACCATATTGGCCACTTCTCGGCGAATACGACCATGGTAGGCCGTCTCGCCCGCCAAACTGTCGTCAGGAAATATGTCCTCAAGCAGCAGCTGCAATACATTCTCTAAATCCGACTCCACTCCCGCTGGCGTTCGAAGACCAGAGAAGACCTGCTCCCTCTTCTGCCTTCCAAACGTAATGCGGTAGACTAGACCCCAAGGATCTTTCCGACCTTGTTCCGACACAAACCGCCTCCAAGAAAGCTGCCGTGCCTCACGCACCCGAGCCCGGTACCTATTACACTGCTGCCGGTAAACTGCAAACAAGAGAACCCGTTCATCCTGGTCACGGGCTCAAGCTGAGCCAGCCGTCGCGCACGGCGTACTTGTAGCCTCAATTGGGCGAATTCAGCGGTCCATCAAGTGGAAAGCCGTTCCCTGCCTGTGCACCTCGGAATCGCAGAATCAGCAGCAAACACTACTGCATTTCCAAACTCCAATGCGGCCACATCCACGTGCTGGTCTCGGAACCGTCCCCTCCAAGTCTGAAGACCTCTCCGTAGATTTCGTTCATACTTCGCCTAGTCTGCACGGCCCAAGATGTAGCGGCCAGGCTCCGCCAACCGACAGGCCGTACCACGAGTACTTCATGAGAGTATTAAACGGTGGTCACTAGAGTACCACCTCATAGAGTATTAAACGGTGGTCACTAGACGACTCGTCCGACACTCTCCACCTCTGGGCATCCAAGGCGCCCCGAACCAGCGTGACATCGATGTTCGTGCTTTGGAACAGTCTCACATGCCCCCTATACGTTGGCAGGTGACCCTCTTCATTCAAGACCAGGAGGCCGTGCCGCACCACATATTCCTCCACAGCACGACCCCGAAGATCTGTTACTGGCGCATGCCACAACCCAGATTTCGCATTGACATCAGCACCCAACAACAACGGCTCAATTGGAAAAGCCTGAAGTATAGCATCCCAATGCCGAAGATGATCTTCTACTGGATCCGCATATTGAAAATACGAAGAGACTAGAATAAACTCCCGATCAAGCAGGCAAACCTTCACACAGGCGTGGTGCAGAGAGGAAACGGCATCCAACTTAAGAATCTGATGGTCCCGTCGAACTAACACCACTGACATTGCAGCCCCAGTCACATAGACGGCGTTCCATGAACGCGTGAACCCCGTGACCTCACCACACGCCACATTCGGCTGCTGTACCAACAAAGCATCCAACTCAAACACATCCGCCAACCGCTCTAACTCCACCTGACTACAATACGAGCGGCCCAGATTTATTTGACCGACCCTAAACATCGGTCCTCATGATCAGCAGCTCTCTTGCCCGCCTGTACGCCGGGCAGTCCTGACTGAGACAGCTGTGGCCATCAGGCTTTTTCAGTCTCCGACAATTTACACAATAGGCTTGCCGTTTGCCTTCCGGACCGGGCAGTCCACATTCTTGTGGCCCTCCTCACCACAATACGTACACAAATCAGCCGATTTGCATTGTTTGGCCATATGGCCTAGGCCTGAGCACTTGAAACACCGAGTTACACATACAAAGTCTCTTATCTTACATGCTTGGTAGTCTATGAAGACTCTTCCGGTCTCCATGAACATCGACCTCAAGGCCTTATCACATTCTAATATATAATGGACCAATGGCCCCTCCTTCTTCCCTGTCCGGAATGCAACCTTCAACAACTTCTTAAACTTATCGGGCGCCAATTGAGTGTTCTGCACCCGGATCGCTTCCAACAACTGATCCTGTCAGGCTACTTGGAACGTCATACAGAATCATTCGCGGCCGCAACGGCTGAGACGGCACCGACTTCATTACGTAGGGTTGCAACAGCTCATTCTCCTTTATCTTCCTCTCAGTATCACTATCATGGGTCAAAATACGCAACCCTTTCTGATTCTCCTTAACGCTAATGATCTTCAAGCCTTTCTCCCTGGCCTCTAGCTTCCGGACCACCTCCTATTTAAACGCTACCTGCACCGTCTCAGCCGGCCGGTCCACCAGTACGACCTTCTGATGACCCCTACGTGATTGTCCCACCACTGCCGAGAACAACGGCTTATCTCCCACTACACCACCTGGGACGTCAGGAGTGTCGTTCACACCAGCTCCAGCTTTATAACCATCCACAAACCCTTGTAGACGTTCCACTCGACGCATCGATAAGGAGTGGAGATAACGCAACTTGCGTAACCTTACCGATACAAACGCCGCTGTCTTCTTCTTCACGTTCCTGTTGTTGCCAACATGCTCTTCCAGCTCACCGATGATTCCATTGAACAGGGCTGCCAGCTCTTTCATACCTTGGAGCGCAAGCCCCTCCGTGGCAATTTGACTCTCCACCTTTTTCAATTCCAAGACCTCCTGTTTGCGGGCCTGCAGAGGCGGCACTTTCGCCGTCGACGGCGGCAGTCCCAAAATCTCCTCTATCTCGAGGTCCGTATCAGAACAGTGCCCCGCAGAGGACGGCACCGGCTGGGATCGTACACCTTTTTGTCGTAAACGACTCATCGGCGCCTCATTATCAGAAGGAGCATCCGCTCCCCGTCTCTTCCCACGCCGAGGGGGAGGCGACCCCTCATCGCAACTAGAAATATCCGATAAGCGCCCTTTGGACGCCATGCAGGTGGAGTTATACGAGCAACCACAAAAAAACAACAAATAATAAATAAACAAATAAAACAAATCAGAGGCGGGATAACCTCGAGGAACAATTGCGAATCAGTCGCAAAAATAAACTATATAATAACTTCAACCATAGATACCAGTAACGCCGGCAGACGCTCTTCCCGTTTAAGGGATTTCAGAAAGTGTGCGCAGAGCAACGTCGGAGGCCGGAAAAAGTAGCCACCTCACGACACACCCGCCGGACACCGCAGACCCGCCAGCCTACCCTGAAAGGGGCCACTCAGCTGAAGGTAAGCACCACGACCGCCTGCGAGGGAAGTGGTGCCTGGCTCCGTGTTATCTTGAAAGTCATGCCGTGCACGCGCTTCCACCGCCGGGCTTACACCCGGAGTGACGCTGCCGAGTCCGCCGTACGCAGGGCACGTATCTGAGCACGTATGTCGGCCGCTAACCCACTCATTACCACAACTGCAGCAGCCCACGCCCCGTCCAGGTTACGTGAGCGAGCCACAGCAGGGGGGAGAAGGACGCCACGACATCGCCGGCTGCAAACCGCCGCCTCACCTGACATAGTCTTTACAGTGGGCGTGCCCCTGCCGGCATGCATTGCAGAGGACGACTCTCAACAAACGTCGCTGCCCATACAGCGCCGAAGCAAACCGCATGCAGTGTCCGACGGCTTTCACCCGTCGTAGCAGAAGATCCGAGTACCAATGCCTGCCACACGGGGCCCACTCCTACGCCAACCCTTCATCTGTACACACAGAGAACGAGCCGGGTTCACCTCATCGAGGATCAGATTGCGGCCCGTCACCGGGCCAACTTGCACAACCAAGGTAGCATGTTTTTCAAACCCCGCACAACAGACTTATGGCACCGGGGGGAGAAACCGGACTATTGGGCCTCCTGTAGGTCTCCCTACCCTCGGCCAACGAACAGACAATCAGAAACATTCGGATCAAAAACATAAACACAACAGACAGAAGAAAAACAGTAAACATTAACAAAATTAACATTATGACAAATAATATTAGCAAAACTGCCATTGAGGGCAACATAGTACACAAAAACTTACAGATCCTATCACAACAAAATGCTCGCAGACTCTGCGCACACAGGCTCGAGGTCAGCATCATAGATTTCGACCCACGTCACAAACCAAACAACAGAGCATGCAAGGTCATCGATTTCCGCTTCACCGCAACTCACGACTTAAGGTGGATTCCGCGAGGTGTGCCCCTACTGCAACACACTACGCAAAGCGCAGGTTGACTTACCGACACACCCCGGGCCCCCTGGTTCACAACAAGGAACCACCAGGACAGTCATTTCAAAACCAAAACAAAATTTTGACGTGTGCGTACCCAACAGCAACATCCAGATGTGACAAAGAAACCGTGCGTGAGCACACAGCATACTCGACCAATCCAGATACTGCAAGGGAACACACACTCCGCGAAACAGAGCCTCAAAATCACGATTAACGCTAGAATTAGAAAAGACGCAATTACGAACTTACGTAAACTTGACCGTCCCGCAGACATCTCGATTCCCCCCCCCCCCCCCCCGAGGGGAGAAGAACCCACCTCGTAGCGTGTCCGGTCGCTACACCACCCCCTCCGTTCCTAGCCAGCAGTGGCTTTAACGGATGACTTCTTCTCGCCCTCAAACTGATGCACACCAGAGCTTACAGTTTAGGCCCCACAGAGATGCCACCGATGCAGATGCCCCAAGGGACATCTACATCGGTAAAGTTCACCCCGAGATAGATTTACAAGTTTATGCCTTCAGAATGAAGACAACGGACACCTGCAGCTACCACGTCGCCCTCAAGAACTAGGCTAGAAACCTTACCGCGGAAAGAAGACCCCGCGCCTAGATCCTGCTATAATGAGCCACTTTCTGAATGTCTCAGATCGCACTAACAGCCTCAACAATAAACTTCCCACTAAAGTTTAACATCGAAATTTTGACCTAGTTCCCTTAAGAACCCCGCCTAATACTCTAATGAGTTTATATCTGACTCCGTTCCGGTCTGCCCGGGAGAGGAGAATAAACGCCTACTCCCGTACAGCGCCACCGCGGAGTCCCGCGTGACATTCACCATCTTTCGCAATTACCGCCGAGACTCCCCTACGTACCACCTAAGCAGCACCCAGAGAAGCCCCGCCGACAGTAATTTAGCTCAAAATGCCCTCGTCGGAGCGCAACCGCACCCGCCGGGCAAGAATAGTCCGGCCCACCGACAACGGCCGCAACTCCGCCGACAGCCTGATTCAATGCATACCACAAATATATCTAACTGAGGCACGCTGCCTAAGCGCCTACCTTCGGCCAGTCAACTGCCCAGGCGGTCCCTAGCCACCCAGGTTCCTTACACCTACTAAATTCCTTCGGCGGTCCTGCTCAGGGCGAGGAAGCGAAGGAAGCCAGCAACTATTTTCCACTCACTACGAGTCCTCCAGTTGACTCGTAGACAGAGTAAACAGAGTTTACTCTCTCGAGTTCCCTACTAACTCTGGTACGTTCAGCCTCGTACCGGGGACATATGTAGAGGACATGGTCCACAATTTCATCGACCCTACAGTCCGGACAGAAGCCGGAATCAACAAACCTAAACTTAGCCAATTTGTCCCTAAATGCACCATGTCCTGAAAGGAACTGAGTGGTATGCTGATTGGGGGATACCCAGCTAATCGCTCGCAACTCCCCAACATCGGGGAATATACCATGCGTATAACGACCTGTTAAAGAAGTGTTCCACCTATCTTGCCAAGAGTCAAAACCTTGGTCTTCGATCTCACGCATACGCCCAGTAGTAAGAAGGCCAGCCTTCTTAGCAACATACCGCTGGCTACGTTCTGTAGCCGAAATATCCGGAGGTTTGATGCCTGCAATCACAGTTACCGCCTCTCGCGAGACAGTCCTGTAACCGCCGACAACCGCTAACAGAAGAAGACGCTGGGTTCGTAAAATAATGTCCCTATAACTTTAGTGTTGCAAACGATGAGCCCAGACGGGCGCAGCGTACAACATAATGGCCTCTCAGACGCCTTTATAAAGAATCCGCATGGTACGGAAATTCAACCCCCAATCGGGATGGACCACTCTACGGACGCCGAAGAAAGCATCAATTCCCTTCTTCGCCACATACTGAAGGTGCTCCTTGAAGAAAAGCCTCTCATCAAGGATAACACCCAGATATTTCTACCTAATTGAACGACCGTCCATCACAACCCGCGGATGGCGAATTGCAGCTAAACGTCCCTTCAAAAACATCATAGTGGTTTTCTCCGCCCTGAAAACCATCTTATGCTGAAGACTCCACAACCGCAAAACCCTACATGCCTGTGCCGCTCTAAGCTCGATCTCAGCACGCGAATTACCGTCAACCAGCAGCAGCCCATCGTCGGCATAAGCCACGACACGACAGCCGCCAGGCAAGCGCAACCGCATGAGAGAATCAAACTCGATGGTCCAGACGAGCGGACCTAATACACTGCCCTGCGGACATCCTTTAAACAGGGTCTTTCCTACTTCCGAACTGCCGTCACGAAGGACGACAGTTCTGTCGCTGAAATAACTCGAGAGAGTTCTAATTTCTTCCTGCGTGCAACCACGCTTCTGTAATTGGAACAAGGCAGAGGGCCACCACAAGTTATTAAATGCCCCGGATATTTCCAAAAAGACACCGAGTACATACTTGCACTTGCTGCCCGAAGCCAGATTCAGGACCCTAATAATCGCATCCTCTGTGCTCTTACCGGGTCTAAAGCCATACTGGTCGTCCATCAGCATGTGATTCAAAGTGAGCCTACTATTAATGCGGAGGTAAAGAACCTTCTCGAAAATTTTTCCAACAACTGGTAGAGCGTCAGAGGACGGTAAGAAGAACTAACGGTGGGATCCTTGTCGCCACCCTTGAACAATAGCTTCAGAATTCCTCGCTTCCAACAAGCCGGGAAACACCCGGCGAACAAACACCTATTGAATACCCTAGTCAACGGGCCAAGAATTATGGGCAGGGTGCGAACAAGGAGCTCCACCGTGATACCATCATATCCGGGGGCTTTGTTCCTAGCAAGGCTACAGATTACCTGGCGGACTTCCGCCTCAGTAATCTCCAAAGACACAGAGTCCGTAGTGAAACTAACAACCGCCGCTCGAACTCTCCGGTGATACGAGGTCTCACCAACCTCGGTATCATCGGGGAGTAGATCGTCCATCAGAAGAGATAGAACCCGATGTTTCTCAACAACAACGCCGTCCTGGGTCGAGAGAGCCGACAGAAGATTGTCCTTTCTACGTTTATGACCAAGAACACGATAAAAAACACCCCAAGGGTCTCTATTCCCTTGTTCTTGGACAAAAGAGCGCCAGGAATCTCGTTTAGAAGTCCTAATTCTATGAAAATACTCGTTCCTTTTCTGACGGTACTCCGCAAACAAGGCCTCGCGCCGGTCAGGATCACGCGCATGCTGTGCGGCTCTCCTGAGTCGGCCCACGGCCTGTTTTACCGCAGTCAAGTACCGAGACCACCAACCAGCTATTCTCTCTCCTCACCCGTACTCCGGGGGATTGAGAGTTCTGCAGCTTCGACCACCGCAGAAGAGAAATCCTCTGCCAGGTTATCTATTGGGACCTCGTCCAAGGTACGAGTGAACACCCGCATCCTGGCCGCAAGAATGTTCGAAAACTGGGGCCAATCCGCCCGCCTGTGCAGGAAGCATCCCTGCTGAACAGGGACGTCCGCCCTATAGACATCGCGCAGCCCACCTATCCACTCAAAGACAATGAGCCGATGATCGCTTTCGCAATCATCGACTACAGACCAGTTCTGAATCCTACCTGGGATATCCTTGCCTATGGTAACATCAATGTTGGTACCAAGGAAGGTCCTCCGCAATCCCACAGCGCCGGCGAACGTTGCCGACTCGCCGGCGATGTTAAACACTTCTAATCGATGCTGCGCGATGAAGCCTTCTAGCAATTCTCCGCCGTCGTCTGTGATCCCACTGTGCCAAAGAAGCGATTTGGCATTCGCATCAACACCTATAAGAATAGGACGACCCGCTACCAGCCTGATAATTCTATCCCATCTTTCCAAATGTAATTCAGTGGAATCTCTGTACTGAAAGTACGAACTAACCACAACTAGGTCGAAACCATCCACAGCAAGCTTAACAACGACATGATGCGTGTCAGAGGCCTGCCGTATAAAAACACTATCAATAGACTTCCTGCACAGAACGGCGGATTTACTTTCACCAACGTGGAACTTATTCCAGCCTGAAAAACCTGGCAGATCACCCTTGACAACATACGGGTGGTGAAGAAGCAAGACATCGAGGCTCCGGTTTTCAACGACGTTACCTAACTCGACTTGGACCGCATAGGCACCCTGGGCATTGAGTTGACCGAACCTAACCATCGAGCGAGTTGAAGTAGACCTCAACCGCTCTCAAATAGCTACCACACTCCCTACTGTTGATGGAGTGCCTATGATTTCTGCGTAACCGCTTGCAGTTAACGCAGACCGGAGCCTCCTTCTTCTGCGGACAATCCTCACGCTTGTGGCCCTCTCCACCACAATGCGCGCAGACCGACGCATATTTACAGAACTTGGCCCTGTGGCCAAACCTACAACACTTGAAGCACCTCTGCATATCAAGGTATTCCTTGACGCGGCAAGAGGCAAAATCAATGAAGACCCTACCCTCGGACAAAAACTTCTGGTGGAGACCAGCACATAATTCAAACACACCGTGATACCGAGAGGCATCACGCTTTCCGGTCTTGAAGACCGGACTGCTGAAGACTACACTGCTCTTTGAACGCAGCCGCATCCAAATCAGTGTTCTGCTCTCGGATGAGAGACAGAACCTCCTCATCGGAGAGACTCCGCTCGATGTCATAAATTATGACTCGGGGCTTCCTCATTCGCTTGGGGTCCACCTTAACCTCAAGCTTCTGCACCGCAGGAGAGTCCTTGATCACCTGGACTGTCTCCTTATTGTCAGCAACGACGACTAAACCCTTGCTGGTCTCCCTGATATCCCGAATCCTAAGCCGATTCCGGTCACCACGAAGGGCTTCGCGGAAATCGCGCTTCAACTCCTGGCTTGTGGTTTTTGATCCCTCTGCTTTGTTAACGAAAATCACCTCGGGCTTTTTGACTGCCTTGCTGGCCTCACGTTTGGTCTTCGGAACCTCGGCGTAGCGCCTGGGCTGCACCGGGGCCTGAACGACTACCTTGGGAGCCTTGACCTCTTTGGGCTTGGAGGCCAAGGCCTCGAAACCCTCGCTAACCGCCACAAAAGCTTCCCTCAGCTTACCCAACCGAGGGAGAATTGTCTTCCTCACTCCCGAACTGAACCCGCCCGGAAGCGAGAGAAAATCTACTAAGTAGTCCAGGTCCTCCTGGACTACTTTCAACAGCGGGGCAGAACTGCCAGGTCTGCCCTTAGAACTTTTAAACTCCTCGACTGCAGGGGAGGACCGCACCTGGGTGGGTGGCCCTGTGTCCATCGCCTCGCTTACCTCGTCCTCGGAGGAGCTTGTTGATGGCACCGGCGCAGGTTTTCTCTTCCGCCTGGACTTCTTTACTTCCTGGAAATCGGACATGGCCGAAGTTTCCCTAGCTGAACTAATCGAAAATCTCGCTGTCTCCTATTAACTAAGTTGGGCAAGCCCACAAAGTGACGACTGCCCGCAGCGAGTACGGGCAGCTGGAGACCCTTACGTTCTCCTGTCATGCTACGTACCTCTTCGCCGCTACTGGAACGATTGATTGCAATACTAAACGTACGACAATGAACCGCAGATTACGGCCCCCGCTCTGACAAGAGCGCAGAAGGACTAAGAGGCAAAGCCTCTTTTCTGTTACAGGGACTGACGACCAGCAGTCGTTGCCACCCCTTCGCCGCGTTGAGACGAGTACGCGTCGTATGAACCTACGCCAGTCACACCGTAGCAGAGCTACAGATGCTGAGTCTAAATTAAAATGCGCTTTACAATGATACAGCCTTAAAACCAGAAAACCTCGATACTGTTAGAAGGTACACACTCGACCAACAGCCAAAAGATACTGATAATAAGTATACCACAGGAACACTCTGAGACGCACCTGGGACCAGAGTGTTCCGTCCCGCAGACAGCAATGATTGCTAATTCGAAATCACAGCCCTCATCAAAACGACGCTAAACCTACCCATGCCCTCGGCAGTGCAGTTGTCGTTCCGCCGACAGCAAACATTATAATAATAATCATCACCTTATTTAATCTGACTAACTGTGGCTCGATGCCAATACGCCTACGTCCGTCAAGTCAACTGTTCAGGCGTTCCCTAGCCAGCCGGAGTGTTATTCTACTTATACCCCTTCAGCCATTCTGCTCAAGGAGAGGAAACGGAGGAAGCCAGCCACGAGAGTCCATTCTCTGCATATCTTCCAGTTGACTATCTGATCAAGAAAGGAATTTACTCACTCGAGCTCCCTACCTAATCTGGTTCGTTCAGCCTTGTTCCGCGGACAAACATAAAGGACATGGTCTACAGTCTCATCGACCCTAAAGTCCGGACACTCGCCCGAATCAGTCAAACCAAACCTAGCCAAACTATTCCTAAATTCACCATGGCCTGAAAGGAATTCGGTACGCAACTAGTACCGTTTTGGGAAAACCCACGTAATTGCTCGCAGTGCCTAACAATTTTTTTTTGGTTTGTCTGGCATTTCTTCCACTACACCCCCTATTCGTTCGCTTAAAGCATAAGATAGAATGTCGGTGGTGCTATAAACAGCTACTGTGCCTCAAAACGGTTCCTCAAAACGGAACAATAATCTAATTAGCTCCTGGAGCTCACCTAACTGCGTGAGCCGAATAAGTGTGGTGCACTACACCACTCACTTGCGTGTCCTACCGCTCACTTGTCATATATTACTAAAATGGGTAGGCAAACCCCGTCTACATACTAAAATATATGACTTGTCAATAAATTAAAAGTTATTACGTCAAGGACAGCAATTTGCTACCACGCCTAGTTCGCTGAATGCCTGCAAGTTCCTGTCCTACATATTATAGCGGTTGGAACCAGCCATTTCTTGAGGGTTGCTTCCTACAACAAGCGGTAGGAGTCTTATATCCCTTAAAATTCTGATGCCCAATTATTACTATTATTATTATTATTATTTAATAATAACACATTATTAATTTTATTTTTCCTTTTAATTCAGTAAATGTATACGATTAAATTAATAATTAATTGTTTCTTTAATTAAAATTAGTTTTGAAAATTATAATGGTTTTTAGAATGACTAAAAGACGAATATAACAAAAGATATTTTGGTAGCTAATTATGTTTAAACAGTGCAGCAGCAAGAAATCAACCAAAACGGTTCATTTACATAAGACCGTTCATCCTTTCCAGCCTATCCAGTTCACTTATTTCCATGTTTTAAGCAAAATCGTTCACTTCTCATACAGTAGTGTCTGAACACAA
Organism: Lycorma delicatula; assembly: GCF_047948215.1. Classification (NCBI taxonomy): domain Eukaryota; kingdom Metazoa; phylum Arthropoda; class Insecta; order Hemiptera; family Fulgoridae; genus Lycorma; species Lycorma delicatula. Next base: position 277,784,104 of record NC_134455.1, on the reverse strand, counting down.
TCTCAATTTGAAATTTATTCTTTAATAAAAAAGTAGAAATCCATGTTTTCACTAACGTTTTAACTAAATAACATTATTTATAATGAGTTATAGAGTTCCATTGAAATATTTTTTTTTCAATATACAAAAGTAGTGTACTGTACTTATGGTGTAAGTTTGTTTGATCTATTGCAGCTTCATCTATTGGATGTGAGACATGAGACATGTGGATTTGATCTATTGGGTGTGAGACATTAGTTCAAGTTAAAGTCTTTGGATTTTATTTTAATTTTAATTAATTGGTTATACGTATTTAAGACATATGGATTATAAGCTAATTGAATTTTTTCTGAATAATTTAAAAATACTTAAAAGCTAAATTTACATTAAATAATTGAAGATAATATTTCTTTTTCATAAAATACAAAAATAAATATCATATTATCTTCTAAAGGAGAGTTTTCACATATAAAAACTCCATACATTATGTATATAAAATTTTTGTTCATAATAATAACGGTATATAGTAGTTTTATATTTTTTTTAATAATAACACACTATTAATTTTACGTTTATTTTTAATAAAGTAAATATGTACATTTAAATTAATAATTCGTTTTTTTTTAATTAAAATTATTTTTGAAAATTCTAATGGTTTTAACTTCAAGTGAAATTAAATTATAGTGAAAAATATTTAACTTACACGAAAAGAAAATGACTAAGAGAGTAATGGGTTTGATTTATTTTCTTTAATGTCAGTATAAAAACTAGATAGAAAATCTATATATAAATAGAAAATAGGTATATAAATAGAAAATTTCACGAAGAAATTTTAAAATTGGAAAATTTAATTGGGAGATTTTCATTACTAAAATCTTTAATAAAATTGATTTTGGTACGAAGAATATGTTTCAGACAACTTTAATAGACGCGATCCTCTGTTTCAAATATCGGAACGATGGAAATTGTTTCCTTTTAAACTATACATTTACCTGACTCACATTCATTTGCAAAGAAAATGATACATATAGTCCTACAGCAGACTTTTGCTTATTTGTTTAGTATAATATTGACCTTTCTGCCATATTCAGAAATGCTAAAAACCGATGCCAACACGAATGCAGTTGGTAAAGGTTATTTTTGTATATGATTATTCAGTAGTTAAAATTTAATAATGAAAATTTTAGTACAGTTATGTTTACAGTTTCATACAATTAAAACTAAAGATTCAGTGATCAAGATGATTAGTGTAAAAGAATTACTAGCATAATTTCTTATCCGATAATTTCACTTATTTTTAATATTTAATTTTTGTTTGCCTTCTACCACTTTTATGTATTTTACTCAATCTCTTCAATTTCATTTGGAGTGTTCATTTATAATACGCTCAAGGTTAACACTAAAACAGTAAGTTTTGGAATCTTTGTAAATTGTCGTCTCGCTATCGTATTTCTGTTTGCATTTTGTATTTATCCTTTTATATTTATACACTACTTAATGTCTTATGCTTCTTAAACTTGATTTATAGATTTATGCACTTTGCTTCTTGAAAATACAGTCGTAATTTATAGAATATTCTCCTTATTTTCAATAAATGAAGCAATATATATTCTCAGAAAAACTAATAATACCTTCTTAAAAATTCTATTTATTTTAAAATTCAGTCCCATATGCCCATTACTGAATATTTTAATTTAATTTATACTGATAATATATATATTAAAAGTTCAGAGAACTTAAGAAATTACACAATTATATTAACTTTCTTACAATTATATTAACAATTTCTCTATAATATAATTGTCTTATGTAAAGAAAATTATTATAAATATAAAATTTTATTATAAAACTACTTGATTTTGAGATAAAATTTACATAACGAAACGAATATTTTATATTTTATTACTGTAACCAGGCCCGGCCCGAATTCAAGTATGAACAATTTCATACAATTTTACTAAAATACAAATTTTGTAAAAATATAAGCCCTTTTTCGAGGTGAAGGTGCAGTCTTGTTACCAAAATTGTTACGATTTTTAGGTATGGTACATAATCATTTTGTAGTTATTCACCCATTATTGAGTCAGTTTATTAATTTATTTTACATATTTTTTAAGTAAACGGAAATTTTTAAAATAACATACTCAATAGCAGTTTTACTAATATTTACTTTATTAAAATTTATAAAGATAACTTGCATAAACTTATTTATTTACATTTATGTTAATCATTACTGATGATATTGCTAATGTAAAAAATAACTTTTTTTTCATCATTTATAGCAAAAAATATTGGTAAAAAAGTTCCAATAATATACAGTAAAATAAGAACAAGATAAGATAAGAACAAGATTATTGACAATAAAAATTTATCTTAGTGTAGTACATCAATTTGTGCAACAAAAATTAGTCATTGAAAAATTTAAGAAGATGGATAAAAGAATTGCAGGTAAATAATTTATTATACTGCATCATTTTCATCCCCAACAGGTAGTGACTCATAAAAACTGGGATACTGTTTGTTTAAAACACCACAAGCAAAGAGTGATAATAAATCCTTTTTTTAGCACAAGATTGATTGATGGGACTTTATATGCAGATTCTAGTTTTAATTCTTCTGCTGGACCTCTCATTTTTTTCCTTTGTATTTAAAACTTGATAATCAATTAAATTTATATTTATAAATAAAAAAAAAACGGAATAAGTTTCCTTTTTTTACCCAAATTACATTGATGTCTTTCCATTTCACGTCTTAATCTGACAAATTTTTTACATAGTTTTCCCACAAGATTTTTTATTTTTTTATCTCTCACATTTTCTATGTTAATTTCTTTCACAGTGGATGGATTGCCTCTTTTCTTTGAGGTTTAAGTGACAATTACTCATTCTGATGGAACGGACGCCGGACTTGATCGTAAAATTAATCTCTTTTGTTTTTCAGTCAGGGAGTGAAGCATATCACCCTTATTTCGTGTTATGTCCAACTGGAAGAAACCTGTGACTGATTGAATTCACATGAAAATTTTCATCAACGAGAAGCGAAAAAGTACCCAGGCTTTTTCTAGAGGTGTCTCTAGAATATCATTATCCGAATCACAACTAAATTACCTGTCCTAACATTACAATAATTATTATTATTAATATTAACATTAGTACTGTCAGAATCTGTTGAACTGCCTGTAAAATTAATTTCATTACATAACCTGCTTTTCTTTGAAGGCGGTTCCCAGTTTGATCATGATGATCATCATTAGAACTAAAAATTACTTCTTGTAACGCTGACACAAAAGGCAAATTATTATGTTTTCTTAGTTGTAATGACTTAGGTGTAATGACTAGTTTTTGATACATTACCTGTAAAGAAAAGAAATCAAATTATTGAAGAGTTGATTGAAATCGATTTATTACTGAAATTAATTAAGAGTTGGCCGCGCCGAGCCATAAATGAAGGTTTGCAATTGAGGGTTTCCTTCAAAATCATGCCAAACAAGTCATTATAAAAATAATAATATAAAATTTACCCCATTTGGATTTACTGATATCGTGTTGGTTAATGGATAATGACGTCAGCAAAACAATACTTATCTCTACATTGGTAATAAAATTGTAAAACCGAATCGCAGAACAGTTATTACAGGTAAACAGATAACAGCTGTTTCAGATGATGTGCAAACAATAAAATATTTTTATAATAAATTAAAATAATAAACTATATTATAAGAATTTGTAATGTTTTTAATCCGTGTGTAATGTCAAAAAAAGAGAATATTTTTTAGATTTTCTTCCGGTTTGCAAAACTGCTGGAGACTCTCTTACAAATACAATTTTAGAATCATTACATACTTGTCGGATTTCTTTAGCAAATATGCATAACCAAGGGTAAGACAACGGTGGAAATTATGAGAGGACAAACACAGGCATGCAAAAAAGAATTTTAATTTAAATAATCTCGCTTTTTTATGTTCTATCACTTTCATTCATTGAACTTAGTAAATACTGATACATCAAAATCATGAAACGAAGTTATCTCTATTCTTGGAACAGTTCAATAAATTTATAATTACACACATCTAGGGCAGTTTTTAAAAATAATTTAAAAAACAAGTTAACGCTTAAACCAATGAACACAACCAGATGGAAAAGCAGACTTGATGAAATTAGAAGATTAGATATTCAAAGAAAAGAGATTTATGACAGTTTATTTAAAATAAGTGAAATAGTTTATTTGATAGTGCTTCTTGTCATGAATCAGAATCCTTAGCGAAAATAAAATAATTATAATTTTGGTTGGATCACTTTCATTTGACATGATATTTTAAATAAAGTAAATGTAGTTGTAAAATTTTGCTAAATATATCTACTGATATTTCAGATGCAAAATCCATTTAAACAAAAACAGCTGATTATTTTAAGTATATTCCTACAGACTACGGCTTTGAAAATATTGAAAAAGAAACAAGTATATCTGCAGAAAATGTAAATCCAGAGCTAAAATTTCAAGCACGTTAAAACATCTGGCCAAAAATAGATTAAAAACCAGTTTAATTATGAATATTTTATTATTAATTCGAAGAAGATATTTCTTTACAAGTTGGAAGTTGTTCACAAATCACAAGATGAAATATTTTATTCATTAAATGACCATATTGGACATTCAAAGTTTTATATGACACTGGGGATTTTAACCAAAGCTTTGTGAAATAGCAGTTTCTTCAACTGTGTCAATATTCATATTTAAGTTTTACTGATAATACAGATGACGACATTATCAGTAATGAACTGTACGATGAATCGTTCGTTAGCTTTATTGGACCTACTCACACCGAACACACCACCGATAGAAATACTCGAGTTTATTCTAAAAAATAATTTAGTTCTCAATGTTACTGCGGCCCTGAGAAATCGTTTAATGATACCTGTTTCAGTGGCAATAAGATAAAGAAGTTTCTCGAAATTGAAAATAATAAAAAGTTACTTGTAAAGCACAGTTCCTCGTTGTCGGTTGTCAGGACTAGCTTCCATTTCAATAGAGAATCAAATAGCCAAAACTGTCAGTTTTGCACAGCTGTTGAAATATTTTACAACAAAGAGATATTTAAAGTTTTTATTTTACTTATTTTTTTAAATATTTATTTATATTTCATTCTTAAGTAATACACGGACACTACATATTGTTTCTAAATAAAAACATTTGAAGTCCCCTTTCTGCTCTTTATATCACCAACAGAGATAGTTTCTTTTTGATAAATTTAAATAAATTTTTTCAAATTTTAATAACCTTACACTCGTACTGAAATATGGGGCGGCCACAAAAACTGTTCAAGGTGCGGCAACTAAACTTAGCGCCGGCCCTGACTTTAACTTATCATATCAATCTCTCAGATTATAAATACATCAGCCTGTAAATTAGATTTAATTTCACATAATATGTTTATAAATAATCTCCTGAATGTTAGATGTAAAATAATTTGGGTTTTTATAATTTATGCAACTAATAAAAAAATGAGTTTGGAAAAGCTATTTCAGAAAATGTAATTTATTAAATAATTAAAATTAAAAAAATTTATGAATTCAAATTATTATTAATTCATACTTTTAATTCTATTATTTTTAAACACAATAAATGATATCAGTACAATATAATTACTTAGGTCGTTTATACAATAACTGATATTGTTTGTGTAAATATTCATTGCACAAAATACGAAATGAATTAGTATTATCTGGGTGTAAGACAAAATTGTCCTTCATAAAAGTAAAAAAAAAAAATAATTCTATAATTTTAACAAATATGGAAAAAAACAAAAAAGTTTTCAAAAAAGTCAAACAACTTAATAAAATAATATTTCACTTATTTTTTCAGTTGAATTTACACATTAATTTACTACAAAATTGTTCACTCATCTGTATGTATAGGTTTCAATGAAATTAAAAAATTGGAATCCATTTTCTTTGAGTAATATTATCATTTTCTGAAACATTTGTGATCAGTTTTAATCATATAATATATATAATTTAATCTCTCATCATTTACAAAACACAATGAAATTAAACATATTTTTAGGAAATACAAATTGAAAAATTGCTTATATTTTCTGAAACTTTTATTGAAAAGACTGCTTCAGAACTAATCACTATCAGTAAAGCAAGTGTTTACAAAAAAGAGAAAGAAAATAAAATCTTATTCCAAATTTTCATTACTAAAACGTAAAACAAAGACACTCTAATTTATTTAATATGAAAAAAGTTTTGTAAGAAGGAATATTATAATGTTATATTTCTGTAATATAACATCACTGCAGCAAATACTCATGGTGAGTAATAAAGTCAATAATTGATTTTCGTCTTAATGTTACTTATTGAACTATTCTTTGAATGTATAGTATATTACTTCTTAAGTCCATTTATTATCGGTTACATTTATGTAAACCTTGAATAAATTGGATAACACTCGCAATCATATGATAAGGAGTTTCCATCGAAACTCCTCATAAATTACAAACTAGTATTATAAAGAACTTTTGTGGCAAGCAAGCGCGCACACATACACACGCGTACACACACAGACACACACAATAAGTAATTATGAACATTTAAGACCTAACAGTAGTAAAAGAGAAAGCAAAATAAAAGAAGTCATATATAGCGAGAAAAGAAATGAAATAACAAAAAGAAAACGAACAGAATATGAAATACATTTTAAAATAAACATCGAAGAGATAATGCGCAGCACTCACAGCTGAAATTACACATAAAACCTTCTAGAGATACTAAAATCGAGAACATGTAGCCGGTTTAATCTCCTAATGTCGCTCTCGTTGCTTAGGTGGTTCAGATCTTAGTAATTCCCATCGTTGTTAAGTTGCAGTTCCTAAATTGAAGTAAAGGTATTTCCTTCCTGATGTGTTGTAAACCTAAATATTCGTGTATTTCACTATGTTATGCAAACCAAGATGCCTGTGTTACACACTTTGTTAGTTTAGTTTGATACCGCTGTAAGATTTCGACATTGGACTTGCTCGCAAGACCCCAAACTTGCATTCCAGTGGTCCAGATCGGTTTTAACATTTTTGAGTATACCAGCATTTTACATGGTAAAGATAATTGAAAACGTCTTCCCAACACCCAGAAATTTTTCTTAAACTTTATCTCAAGTTCCTTTCTCTTCCCTCTTACATGACCTTGTCATGTTAGTCGACGATTGAGGTGTAGACCTAGGTATCTCATACGCTCGTTTTACATCTCATACGCAAAATTACAGTGCCATCAAGGAAGACCCGTGGACTGTCAACTCACCTCATCGTGAATGTCAAATGGTTTGATTTTGGTTGATTACCGCGTATTCTTCATGTACTGAACTACCTGCTGATTAAATCCATCTCAAATTGTAGGCTATTCGTTGCTATATTTGGGCTGAAATCAACAGGAAGCAGCTGTGTCATCCGCAAAGGAAGTCGTCGCGAAGGAATAACGTCTTCTCTAATCGGTAAGTATGGAGTAAAGTTGGAGGGAGTATAATATGGTCCCCATGAGAGAACCCTGAGGAACCACCGATTTGATTTAAAGGAAAAAACGACTTGTATGAAAAAAATGTCCAAGAACACTTCCGAATAGTACTTTTTCTCTTCAAGGCTTCTGCTGACTACGTTAATAAACCTGTATGTTTGCGTGATGGTAGAATGCTCGCTACAGAAACTGAACTGATCAGGAATTACATGGCCATACTCGAAAAAAGGCCATATCCTCCGAAGGAGTAACCTTTCGAACACCATTGACAAAAGATGTTTATTGGCCTTATAAAGCCACATCATGTACTGGTTTACCGTTTTTCGGGGCAATGATCATTTGCAAAGCTATCAACTCTGTTGGAAAGTATGTTTACGGAAAATTTCATATAATATATGTGTTATATATACGATGGATTTAGAAGGTAGTATTTTGTTTTGATTAAATTAAGGGTAGGACTCTTCTGTGAGCTTTTTTCCATCTTGATCACATAAATAACTTCAGCTGTAGAGAAAAGCTTAATAGGAAAACCCATAGGGATCAAGCTATCTAAGAAACCAACGATTTCTTCCGCATGAGGACTTCGTATTTCAAGCGGTTGAAAGACACGGCTCAAGTAAGTGGCAAATATTTTAGCCTTCTACTTATCACTCTTAGGCCAAGGCCCATTAGACGTTTTCAAAGGAGGGTGTGAGGATGGAGGTTGACGAAAGCTCCTCGTGGCTCTTCATAAGAAGGATTTCAAAATAACTCTTAAACGTCACATTTTTGTAGCTTTACAATAACCGTTTCAACTTATGAACAGTCCCATTTAGAGATGTCCTACATCGGCTCTCCTACATCGCTGCTCCCTTCTGCTCTCCTATATAGAGGCTACCTTCTCCTTCGTATATGGTAATTAGTTAGCAATAAAGTCTAACACCTCCTTCGGTTAGCCTATATTCTTTCGATCCTCATGTTTACCCTCCGGTGTTGATCGCCAAGCAACCTCCTTTAGGACTGAGGTCATGAACTGCGTCTTGTTATCGGTGTAATAACTATTCTTTAAACTGCTGTAGAAAACTAATAAATATTGTAGAAAGAGAAACAGTAGCGATTTTTTTAACAGGTTTTTTTAATATTCAAAATTAAATGTCTGCACGGTTAAAAAGTGTAGATGTGAAACATTAAAATTAGATAGGTACTGCTTCTAGCATAAGTAATAACTCTTTTAAAAGATACAACAAAGTTTTAGCTCGATAAACGATGATCAAAAGATTTTTAGTCGAATGAGCATTTTGCTTTGTAATAAATATTTTACGAAAAGAGTGGCATAGATTGAATCTTTAGAATTATATGAATTACATTATAAAGTTGGTAAAATAATTTTGAAATCCGGAAGCTTGAGATAAAGATGTCAAGGGAATAAAAGATACATTTAAAAATGGGGCGTCAGTTCACTACCTAACTACAGTCTCTACTAAAACGTGCCTGACAACTGCGTAAATTGCGGTATGTCTTTCTCAAAATGAAGCTTTACTTTAAAAAACGTACTTCACCTGATTTTTTGTATTTTAAATATTTTAATTAAAAACGTTCAGTTTTTTTTCTTTATTAAGACATTGATCCGCGTTTATTATTTTTGCCCGTGTTGCAGAAGTAATGAAATAATAAGTATTGCTATGTACGCTATTATTTTTGTAACGCAAATTGTTAAATTATTATTAATAATGTATGGAGAATAGCATATATTTTAAAGTAATACAAAAGATTAAAAACAATCATATTATTAAATAAAAGAAAGTTGAAAAAATTAAATATAAATCTAATTAAAAAAAAGGAAAAGTTTATTCACTGAAATCTTACATATAAAGCCGAAAGTTTGTCTGTTAGTCTTGCTTCATGCGACAACCAACAAACGATTGATTTAAAATGTGCAGGATGCATTCTTGTTATCCCGTGGAAGGTATTAAGCCATAGACCGTGATCATAGACCCGTTGGAGATGAAGTTGTGAATTAAAAATATTGGTAACAGAGAAAAAAGAATAATCCTTTTACTTCACAATTATATTTCTGTCACCATGGGAACATGAATAAGTTATACATTTTTCGTCGTCAAAGGTGAGTATACTTTAATTACATAGTTATTACTATTTAATATTTTTTAATTTAGTTTCTTTTACAGGTCTCTATAAAGCCTGTATACTTTAGTTGTTATTCATCAGTATTATTCTCACAACAGTGGGGAGTCCTTCAGCTAGACGGGAGCTATGTGGCTCTGGGATAGACCCCCTGGCTTCGGACAGCCGCTGTGTCAGCTCCGAGATTTGCCTGGGATGACCTGGGCCCTGAGAGCTAGACGGTCCGTCTGGCTTGACAGTCGGGTGAGCGAAGCGAATCTCAACCGGCTAGTATTTACGTAATTTTTTCTTTATTTAATAAATTGCTAATACAACATTTTATGTAATAAATTTATTTTCCTTTGGTATTAATAATTTATTATACTTTTGTTTCAATAAAAAAATAATGAATAGGAAAATAAATGAAAGTAATAATAAGTAGCAAAATAAACTGACATTGCTCTTAACGACTGAGTAACTTGCTTGTTTTTTTTCTAAACCAGTTGTTTGTCATATTTTCAAACAGTCCCGTAGCGAGTGATTTATTGTGTTTTTTTTTCAAGATTTTGCATGACAAGATTTACTAAATATTTCTTCTGTGTGTTTAAAGCAAAATTTTTGTTTTAGAGGAGTTCAGTTGAGCAAATAGTATTATGTTTCTTTGTATGTCAATTTTTTTTCAGATTCGGAGCAAACAATATTTTTTGATGAACACCATCACATACTAATAATAATAAATACAAATAATAATTACAAGTAGTTTTTTATTTTTCTTTGTGTCTGCAATGGGACAACTAATATTTTATAATCTATTCTCTAAACGATTACAGTTATTTGTTGTATTTAATAAATGACTAATACTGAATTTTCGAATTATTTCCAACGTTTCTGTTTTTTTTATAATTTTTAATAAAGTTATAGATTTAAAAAAAATAAATTTATCAACTGCTTAGTGAAAGTAGCGGTCTCAGAATTATCTGGTAGCTTTGTTCTGTTGATCATCAACATACTTAATCATTATACCAAATTTCATAAAACCAGGAATATCACATATACTTAAATTGAACAAGGTAAAGTTTAGATATTGTTTATTTTATTTTTTTAATTACCGATACTAATTCGTTGTCAAAAATTTCTAAAATACTTATTTTTAAGTTTTTAATAGTTTGTACTAAACTACGGTAACAACGATTAGCTTCTTTAGAAAAGTTAATTGCTTATTGCGGACTATCTTAGAACTGAAAAAGAATAATCTTAGTCTTTCGAACCACAATCTGGAATCCGTCGTTTTGACAGTGTTTGTCATTAAATCATCGTGTAATGTATGTTTTTTTATAAGAATAAATATGAATATTATTTTTACTTAAAAACAACGATGTAAAATAATTACTTAAAAATGTTTTTTATATGGTGTAGAGACTGAGATTTGTAAAATGAGTAATTCCGGAGACCTACTCATGTCAAAATCCTGTCTTAAATATTTACTGTTATGATATTTGATATTGTTATATTTCTTGGAAAATATAATTAAACGATTTTTAAAACATTTATAATAAACAAACATTTTTAACTGAAAATATGTGACCTAATAAAATGTACGTGTTAAATGGCTGGATTTAATAATTTAGTATTCTCAGCAATGATTGTTTAATATGAACCGTTAAAGTTGTTTGCTTTTTAAAAACAGACATCTAAAAACATATTGGTAAAGTGGAAGTAGAAGATGCGTAGTTTTGTTAAAAGTCTTTAAGAAGATTAAATTGTTTTAAGACACCTAAATTTTTAATTTCCTTGGAATACTTTTTATTTACAATGCTAAGTAAGAAAACAATTGTTCTTTTGTTTAGGATTTCTTAAGGAATAATAAAAAAAAATGCTAACAAAACGAGAAGAATTTTACAGACAATGCTGTTTATAAATAGAAGTTAAGTTATTCACTTCCCAAATATTTCCTGAATTTTTGTAATAAAAAATAAATGTAAATATACATTTTTTAAAGCATGGTTATTTCATCGTGAAAAAAGGCGATAATTTATAACCATACATATATTTTTTTCTTCATCCGTTACCATAAAATATATTCTACATTTATGTTTTAATTTGGTTAACGTGTCTCCTATGAATAGATTTTTCATAAGTTTTAGTGTACTTGCTAAGAGATTAAAATTTTAATGAGTCTATGCCGACTCTATTATTAATTCAATTATTTTTATGTAATTGAAAACTGATAATATTTTACTGTGGGTGATATTTAAGTATGAAAACAGCTTTAGGCTGCATATCTGAGAAATATTTGGAGGCAGAAAGTAAATGGGGTACTACATATTAAAAGAATTCTGCATTCTGGTTGTTTTTTAACTTTTGTCTCAATCTTGATCCGCCATTGATTTGCCATTTTAAATTAAACTTAATTTCTTTAAATAAATAGGAAGGTAAACATACGACACCTGTTTTTGATTTAAAATTAAAAAAAAAATTACAATGGTGAAACCCGTTTTTCTGTTAATGCCTTCGTTATCGAGTTATAAACATTCAAAGTTGTAATGACAAAAAATCGTATGAACTATACAAGGTAAAACGTATATATACAAGGTAAAAGGTGCTGCATGAACAATTTTATTTTATATTCACTTTACATTCATAAAACCTGCAATAACAAATGTTAAACAGTGATATCATATAGAAACAATAACAAACCACAATAACTGATAACTAACAACACAACAACAATGTCTTTTGTTAGTTTCCTTGTTCATTTATTTAGATTTATTAAATATTAAATGTTCAAATAATAATGCCTTCTTTAAGTGAAATCGTAAGAATAATTCTGTTGATCATGTACGGGTATGGTGACTGAGTAAGGCCTTTAAAAGAGGTATGTGATTTATTTAGTAATTTATTTCCAAACAGAGAACTAATAAATAAATCAACTGTGATCAAGACAGTACAGCGATTTGATGAAACCACTACTTAAAAGAATCGTCTTTGCACCGGTAGAACAAGAACTGTACCAACTGATGCATAGTCGTTAGATGTATTGCAGACCCTCATTCATCGATTCGGAAATCTGTTGTCCAACACATCAGCTATTTTTCAGTTAAAAAAAAAATTCTTAAAACATTTAGATTTCACCCTTATAAGCAACATCTGAAACAAGAACTTTTGGAAGATAATTTTGACTTCCGAGTTTGTAATTTTGTTATTATGATGCAAAAATTATATCGACCCAAATGTTTCTAATTCAATAATATTTACTGATGAAGCGACTTTTGTGTTAAATTACCATTCAAATAAGGAAAACTCTCGATATTGGAGCGATAATAATCACATACGGATGTTGGAAGCTCATACTCAGCACCCTCAGATAGTGAACGTTTGCGCGGGATTCATTGGTCATGATATTGTAGGTCCTTTTATTTTAGATAACATCTTAGAGAAGATGCTTATATAAACTTGTTTACCGATAGGATTTTTCCAAATATCCGGGGAAGTGTTGGACAAGAATTAAATAATAACTTATAGTTTCAGCAAGATGGGGTACCACCTCATTATTATCCAAGGGCACGGTGAATTTTAAATGAAAAATTTCCAAATCGCAGGATAGATCGTAGAGGAGCCATACAATGACCTTCCTGGTTCCCAGACCTGTCTCCTCTGGATTACATTTATTGGGGGTACCAGAAACATAACGTTTACAAAAAAAAACCTGCAGACATTGATGAATTGAAAAAAAGAATAATTGATGAATCTGCTTATGCACCACCAGACATGAAACATCAAGTTATAAACCTATATTACTTGAGGTTATCACACTGCCAAGTTGTTGAGAGGAAGCACTTTGAATACTTATTGGAATGGTATGCTTTCAAAATTTATTTCATTAATAACTTACGATTGAAAAGATTTATTTAAAATTTAAAAATAAATATTGTAATATTTAAAGTAAATAATAGCAGTTGATGAAGCCGTTTAATTTTTTGTTGTGTTGTAAATTATTAGTTATTGTTTATTATTACCAGTATCATAGAACTGACTAAAGTTGGTTATTGTGTGCATTATGATTGGAAAATTCAACAGAATTGTTTATGCAGCGCGTTTTGCCTCATTTTATTGTTAACACTGTTTTTCTCTCATTGCAAACTTGAATGCTTATAACTTAATAACAAAGGCATTAACAGAAAAATGAATTTTTCATTTTGTTTTCTCGTAAAATTTTAAATCGAAATCATGTATCATATGTCCAATTCCTGTTTAAAAAAAAATTAAGATTGATTCAATATGGCGGATCCAAGAGGGCGAAAAGAAATTAAAAAGAAATCCGTAATGCAAATTTTTCCTATAAATTCCTTGATTTCCATTTCTGTCTGCTGTCAAAGAAGACATCAAGATCCTGGCCTCCAAGCCCTGGGAGGTCACGGCCCTCTAAAACCAAATGTGGTTTAAGCCCCAGAACAGCCAAAGCGATACACTGACGTCAAAGTGGGAAGCCAGCAAACTGCCAAGAAGCCGGAGGTGATCTTCGTCAAGATGGTGGGCGGTAGGTTCAATGTACACGAGCCAAGAATTAAAGCGAGACTTCCAGGTTTCACTTCGTGAAAACCGGAAGCAGATCAAAATCAGGGACCAGGAAAGAGCTGGTAGTTGTTGCTGAGAAGAAGGAGACGATCAGGGTCATCACTTAATCTCCTGCTGTCCAACAGCTTGAGGCAAAGTCGATCCTATCCGAAAATATAGGCTTCCAGTCATAGTTTATGACATCGATCGAAGCCTCTCTGATGAGAATGATCTGTCTCTCAATCGATAGAAGAATACTGACTTGGACGAGGCCTCGTTCAAAAATCAGTGTAGGCTTAGTTTTCAAAACTGGCAAGAGTGATGCCCTACGGTATCACAGAGTTTGTGAGTTAGGTGCTGGTCTCCAACGACGTTCGTGCCCGAGGGAATAATCTCCGTGGATTTTGCATCCTATCGCGTCAAGGAATACCTTGACGTGCAGCGGTGATTCAAGTGTTGTCGTTTCGGCCAAAGGGCCAAGTTCTGCAAGTATGCGTGAGTCTGCGCACGTTGTGGTGAGGAGCCACAAACGTGACGACTGTCCGCAAAAGAAGCACTGTCCGCAACAAATCCCATCATCCTTCGTGACGTCAGCTTGGAAGTAGGAAAGATCAAATGTTGTCCACAGGGCAGTGATTTAGGTCCCCTCGTCTGATCTGTAGAGTTTGACTCTCAATGCATCTGCAAATTCCCAGTGGCTTACGTATCGTGGCTTATGCCGACAATTGGTTTCTGCTGGTCGAGGGTAACTCGCGTGCTGATATAGAACTCAAAGCGACTCAGACGTGAAAGGTAGTAAGGTTGTGGAGTCTTCAGCATAAGTTGGTTTTCAGTTCTGAGAAAACCATTATGATGTTTCTTAAAGGTCGTCTGGCCGCGACCCGTCACCAGCGGGTCGTGATTCACTGCCTTTCTATTTTGTATTTCACCGTTTAAAAATATCTGGGTGTCATCCTTGATCACAAGTTTCAATTCTGGAAACACATTCAGTTTATAGTAAGGAAGGCTATCGTAAGATGGCTTCCTTTGTGTTCGTAGAGCCATCCATCTCAATTGGGGTTTGAATTATTGCACCATGAGTATTCTTACAAATGTATGTGCGAGTCCAGAATATTGTACGCTGCGGCCGTCTGGGCTTAACCTTTCCCTTTTCCAATCTTATATAACCATTTAATTGTGAGGCAAGCGTCTTCTATTGTTACTTGTTGTCGGATGCTTCATAAATATCTTGAGAGAGGCAGTGACCGCCGACATTAAATCCATTGATATTCTAGCTACAGAACGTAGCAAGCTATATTTTTCCAAGAAGCCTTCTTATTTCTGAGCGTAGGCGAGAAATCGAAGACCAAGGTTTTGACTTTTGGCAAGTTAAGTGGAACGATACTTCTACTGAACGATAGACGCATGGTATTTTTCCAAATAATACGGAGCTGCGAGCAATTAGGTGGGTCTCCCACAATCGCTATACACTTCAATTCCTTTCAGGATACGGTGTCTTTAGGAATAATTTTGCTAGGTTTGGTTTCATTGACTCCGGTTAGTGTCCGGATTGTAGGGTTGATGATACGATGGACCATGTCCTTTATGATTATACTCGGTATGAGGCTGAATGTACCAGATTTGTTAGGAAATTCGAGTGAGTGGATTCTTTCTTTCATCTGCAAGTATACTGAAAGACTCGCACGGAATGAACTATTGTGGCTGGCTTTCTCTGTTTCCATGCCCTGAACAGGTTGGCTGAAGGGGTATAATAAAATAGTACCCCGGTTTCCTAAGCACCACCTGGACAGTTGACTGACCGAAGGTAGAAGTTTGGCATTGAGCCACAGTCAGATAAAAATTATGGTGATTATTTAAATGTTAGCTGTTGGCAGAACAGCGATTTTACTGCCGAGGACATGGATCCCATAAAGCTGGGAGTTGCAGCGGCATCTGGCCGATGGTATTAGGTAAAGTAAATGTCACACGGGGCTCTATGATGGAACTGAGTGGGAGTAGGAGGTTTCTCCGCCTCTCCCTTGTAGATCAGACCGAAGTCCCTAAATTAACCAAGTCAAGTGATGAACTGAAGTTGAGTTCACTAAGGGAACTAGGACTACATTTTAGTTGTTGCGAATAATATTTGAAAGGGGTATGTTGTTTTTCAATTTGCCTAGACATCTATGCATATTTACAAGTAAGTGGCTCAGTAAAAAGAGAATTAGACGTGGGGTTCGTGCTTCCGTGAACTCGGTTATTTAGTTCAGAGGGCAATGATGTAGGAAATTCAAAATATCCGGACGAGGCCTACAGCAAAGACAAAAGCAATGTAAATGTCCAACGACTTACATCGGTGGTATCCTTACGCGGGCTGGCTTATTACTGTGTGATGTAAAACGTTAGAAAGAGAAATATGACTCCCGTTAAAAGCCATCAGAGCTAGCAACGGGGAGGGTGTTGGCGACCGGTAGCGTCACAAGGCGGGAGTCTTCCCCTACGGGGTAGGGATGAGTTCACATGATGGAAGGTAAGGTGGTCATTGTTTGGGGCCCTCTATCGGCGTGCCTACGCTCCAGCGTGCAGTTATTTTACATTTCTGTTTCCCGGTCGTCCGGTGCGTTTCTTTGCCTACACCCTTTCTTTCGTTCATGTTGCTGTTTATCTTAATTTTTTGCTATCTATTCGGCCGGCTGACGGGCGTTTTGGTTCGCTTGATTTTCGGCTAGCACTAAATTTCGTTGGCAAATGTTTATTCCCGGTTTGATGCTGAATACGTCGATAGTCGAGGATTGCAATAGCGATCACCGGCTAATAGTTTTTGATTGGACAGGCGGGCTGCATGATGTCTTTAGGACTGACATTCCTGTACTGCAGGAAAAGGCGGGGCGGATTGGTTAAAGTTTTCGAACATTCTTCAGGCCAGGCTACGTGATTTTACTCGAAGTCTGGACGAAGACCCATTAGATGACCGGGCCCAGAGTTTTTCTTCTGCGGTAATTGAAGCCGCTGAACACTCAATTTCCAGAAGTACTAGTCGAGAGAGAAAGTAACTAGATGGTGGACTCGGGAATTGACTGCGATGAAGTGGACTGTGGGCCAATTAAGGAGAGCCGTACAGCGTGCGGATGATCCTAATAGACGTGCAATATTCATAGCGGATAATCGTTGGAAGAGGACAGAGTGTTTTCAAACGATTAGGTCTTCTAAACGAGATTCCTGGCGGTCTTTTGTATAAGATCAAGGGAATAAAGGCCCATGGGGTGTTGTCTATCAAGTTCTTGGCCATAAGTGGAAAAGTGACATTCTAATATTGGCTCTCTCAACCCACTAAAAATGGTGTTGTTATAGATAAAGATCGTGTCCTCACTCATCTGATGGACGATCTACTTCCAGGTGATAGCGAGGTTGGTGAGACCTCTTGTCATCGACGTGTCCGAAGGGAAGTTGTAGGTTTTCGCTGTGAAATTATTTTTTCAGAAATTACAGAGGCGGAAGTCTGTCAAGTAATTTGTAAGAAAAAGTTATTTTTGAGCCAGAAACATTTTCATTGTTGAGCAGTTTTATTCATAACTCTTTCTCGGATTTTCCAAATAACAAGAAAGCTGAAAATTTGATAAAGTTATTAATACAGTAGACTTTTATGAAAGACAATAATTAATTAATATTAATTGATTATTCTTAAGATATTATAAAGGGAAGTCTTAAGCTTCAAATGTTTGCCAGTGCGAAGAAAGGATTTGAATGGAAATCTTTACGTAAGTAAGATTTTACCTTTTGCAGAGGTATTCTGAATAAATATGCAGCATGTAGGCATTTTTAATCTGGTCAATGAACTTTGGATGAAAAATAAAATAAAGTTTACTTTCATTTCATCAAATCCTACTTTATCTGTTTGAGATACACAAAAAAATTTTATCATTATCAGGACTGAATTATTTTAAAAATAAAAAATGATTTAAATAATAATCTGTTTAAGAAAAAAAAAGTATTAAAAGGATAACTATACGATATTATTTATACTTTCTCCTCTTTATTTAATTTTATGTTAATTACCTATAATCTCCTATGAAATAAATTTGAATAGTTTTCATATAACAATCTAATATTTAAAAGATATTTGTAGTTTATTACTGTATTATTAGCATGTCATTAATAAGTCACCTCAAAAGAGAGGCGAATCTATACAATAAATTTGCTTTTACTCTTTTCATTTGAGTAAACTGAAGTTGGTCTTAAAACACAGTTTACTTATGTTTTTGTAAATGAACAAGTTTTTTAGTAATAAACAATTAAAAGGTTTAATATCTTTCAATTAAATTTCATGTTAATGCATTTAAGTATAATTTTCCTCGATGAGCTGAAAAAATATGCTTGGAATGGTTTAAAACAACAGTATTCAAATCATAATTAATTGTGTTATTTATCAAATATTATTAGCTGTTTCAAAACATCAATTAATAAATTGTTTAAAATAATGCATATTATCGTAAAACGAAGTTAACATTTAGATGTTAATCTTTATTTTATAAAATATAAAATTTGAGCTAGAGCTAGTAGACTAGAACGAGATAACAAGTGAATTACAGTTGACTTTTGATTGAATTTTATTCATTACGATGAGGAAGTGTCAGGCTGTTCAAATTAGACCATCCTAGTGTTGAGTTTCTGTCCACCTGGTTCCCCTCTATCATTAATCAACATTGTGGATGAATCACTTGAGCCAACCTGATTGTTTCACCCGATAATATTGTTATGCAGCCTCCCTGTTGGCAACATCAAAAGAACGCCTTGTATTTATTAATGAACCGTATGTGGACTACGTCGCTATAGGAGATTATTGGCATTTGTTATTTACTTCAATAGCCGGACAGGTCTTTATTTGAATGTTTCATGTTGATTTATTGTTTCCCATTGTAACTGTTCATATTAAACAAAAAAATAAAATATTGATGTAATAAAAAAAATGGATACATTGTTTTCATACTTCAATAAAGGTTACTCAGCTTTCTTTCACTTGTTAAATTCAACCATGTAGATATTACTGCTTGCCTACTGCGTCATAATTTATGTAGTGTGAAGATAATAAATTTTAAATGCAGTTGACTGACTAAACCGTCTGCTTCTAAATTTATTATTATTAAGGATTTGATCAGAATATATGATGTGAATGATCTAACTGAATTAATTTAATACTTAAAACATTTATTTTAAGAATGCTCTTCTAGCTGTATTTATTCCGGACTAAAACTTCCGTTTAATATTCAAAATTAATTTTGTATTGTAGTAAGGCATCTAAAACTTCTTACTGGCCCTTTGTACCCAAAACAATATTTATTTATACCTCTTATATAAATTGTTAAAAAGAAAACTTTACGTATAAATTTCCCAAATGCTTAGTAATTTTTATTTAAAGTTGTAATTTTTTAATTTTCAAAAAATGACCTTAACTCTTCTTGTTTTAATACTGACAAATATCATTCGATTTAAATTGACCAATTTTTTTACGGACATTCTTTGGTGACTTTTGTCCATAAATATTTAAACAGTTAAAAAAGAAAAATTAATTTTCCATAAAATAAATCAATTAGGCTAGATTTTAGTCTGTTCCCATTGTCACATAGATTTGATAAGGATGAAAAAGTTTCTTCGGTAAAAAAAAAAAAATAAATTCTTATCATACTAAAAGTTTAGGAAAAAATTTCAGGTAACTGCGACTCTGCCAATCCAACAAATAATATCAGAAATATTAGTCACAATAATGAACAACATTTTCATATAAGTTGCAATAAAAATATGATTAATATTTTGACTAATAATATTCGCGAATAGTGTATGAAGTCGATGTAGGGGAGAAATACCATTCGGAATCTGCCAGATCATTGGTAGGTAAAAAGCCAGGTTTTCACATCAAATAACTAAGGACTATCTTATTGGGAGCAACTGTTGATGAGAAGTCAAATAATTATTACAAAAAAATAATTATATTTTTCAGTAACTACATTTTTATCTATATATTGACAAACATGATTTTACAACAAATATCATATGTTTATAGAGTTAGCTTTCTTAGAGTAATCTTCTTCAATGCAAAAGGATTGTAAGTTTCTTCTTATAATGCAAAAGTATTACGTAACTGCGGTTATAAAACAAAATATTTAGTAAGAGAACTAAAACGATTTTTTTTTTTTTTTTTTTTTACATAATATGTGTGCAAATATAATATTTTAACTAAGTAATTGTCTGAGATGATGTTAATTAAAAACATTATTGAATATGAGAGCCACTTTATTGTCCAGATCATCATTTCATTATTCGTAATATAATCAAATAGTTCTATCCATGTGATACTATCGTCATTAATTTAGCTACAGTTCCCTTGTCTTATTTTTACTTCATTTCAAGTTTTAAAACGTAGAATATTTTCAAAATTTTGTAGAATAGAACGGCATAAACTTCTTTCAAGACTTGAAATAACTTGTACGTAATAAGTTACTTCTTAAGGCTAGAAAAATTCCAAATACCTACCGTAGTAAAGCTTAAGATTAGATATTAAATTTTACATTTTCTGACAGATCAGAAAGAGTGTCCTCACAAATTGGTTCAAATCTATTGATTTGTTTTTTTTTTAAATAACATTAAACGGATTATCTTTTCTAAACTTGATCTATGTAAGATTTTGTTATTGGAATATTTTTCTTTACTTTAGGAGAGATTTGAGAAGTCCAAAGTTCCAAGCAAAGAATGACCGCAATAAAACATTTCTTTATAAAGTATATTTATCTTTATTATAGTCTAAATAGGATTACTGACATCAGACAAAGATACCAACTTGATATTTTATATATATATATATATATATATATATATAAAATAACGTATCGTAATTAATTTAATAAATTCTCCGCACAGAAGGTATTATACCACAAACGGTATTATGTAATAAGGGTTTATTTGCCTTTCTTACAGCTACTTCTTCAATTATATGAGAACCCAATTGAAAACCATAATTATATCCATTTGCAAACATTTTTACGACCAATTTGTTTCAAGTAAAATAAATTTGTAAAATGTCTAGTCTTTGCAAAACCGAAATATACCTTATTTGAATAGGACGACCATCACTATTTATTAGGATTATTTAAAATTTGTAATATTATATATATAAGTTATATTACTGAGAATATCCTGCGAATAGATGATGGATTACATTCCATAAGCCAAGTGTGTTACCTATCGATAGTTTTCAGGAAAACCCACCGTGTGAATAAATGTATGGTAGCAGCTGCAGCCTTTGTCTCTTTATTTCAATTATAATAATTATTCAGTACTATTTAAGATCTCTGCATGTAAGGATGTATTTCTACTGTACTCATTTAATTATTAAGTCCTATTTAACATTATTACATTATTTGCATGTATGTGAATACTGAATATTGTACAGTTAATATTAATCGTGCAAATGCATATTATAATATTAATTGAAATAAATAAATGTTCCTTTTTTTAAAAAGAGAACATCGTGTTTAATCGTAACTAGTGCAGCCGGTAGGACACCTTGAGGACAGTTAGCGATCGAACTTTTGTTTCCAAACCATTAACAAGGTGAACTAAATAAAAAGTCATCTCGGTAAATTGATGAACATAATTTCTTCGATCATCGAATCGTTTACGAAGTTCAACGGACGATGAGAATAAGAGTATATTATTCAACGGAGTCCACATTGATGACGGCAATCGACATAATTAGGG
The DNA here is from genome assembly GCF_047948215.1 of Lycorma delicatula. Lineage (NCBI taxonomy): Eukaryota > Metazoa > Arthropoda > Insecta > Hemiptera > Fulgoridae > Lycorma > Lycorma delicatula. The sequence goes on along the minus strand of NC_134455.1, from coordinate 277,762,238 downwards.
ACTACCTGATAGATTCAATCTTCAGTGACGTAGAAGAGAGGATATTTCTACAAGTTGTTCCAGTCGGCAGAATTAGTCCTGATCGACAACCCGCTTCTCGAAGACGCGGCCAATTTTCAAAGGCAACGGCAGACTGCAAAGGCAACTCTATATCGGCAACTCAACCATTCAACGAAGGCAACAATCAAGATGTACATAATGATAAAAGTACTACTACATTTAAGAGAAATATTTTAATAGTATATAAGAAATATTTTGATAATTATTGTGAAATATATATATTTCGTGTGCAAAGCATAATTGGCATTTATATTTACAAATGGCAAAACCAGTGTTAGAAAAAAAGGCATTTAGACATGGTCCCTGATTTTAAAGAAGATTCGTTAAAATTGAACCAGTTTATTACTTTATGTGATGAATTAGTCGCTACATTTTATGTTAAGGAAAAACCTGATGATTTTCAGAATGAATATCTAAGTTTTAGAATTTTAGAATAAAATAAAGTACCAGATTTAAAATTCATGATAGGTGGTCATATTAATGATTGAAATAACTTAAAACAAACTCTATTAATTTATTATTCAATAGATGCATTCAATATGTCTGCTAACACATTTCCATTTAAAATAAATAAATTTAATTTTATAAATAATAGTAATCAAAATGTAAAAAGAATAGCTGCCCTGATCCGAAACCCAAATAATTTTCAATACCAAACACGAGAACATCTATATCACTAGAATATCATACCCTAATTACTTCCAAAATTCGATAGAAACCCGCAAATAAACAACGAAAATTATATCAATTTGTAACAGGACCGGAAGCAAATATTTAATGAAATCTTACAATAATATTTCTAGACAAATGGGTAGAGTTAATTTCGGAAACTGTAATAATAATAAAACAATCCAAATTAAATCAATTAACAAGAAATACAATATAAAAAAATAAATTTGTATATCCTAGAAAAATTATTTTTGAAAAAATAAATAGAATTAATCGAGATAAAGAATCAGTCGAATTTGAAATTGATCATTTTTATTCACCAAGCAAACATAATTTAAAAAATTAAATAGGTTATTTTAATCGGCGAAACGAATTTATTGTAATGAATTTGACGAATCAAATGAAGAATTTTAAATTACCATTTTAAGAGATGATTTAGCTTACAAAATAAATATCGTAATGAATATTCATGGACTGTAGCAGAATTAGGTGATGATGAATTAGACGAGGATTATGAACCCGTGTTCCGTGAAATTAGTTTAGATAATTATGATGAAGAATTTTTGACCGATTTTTTTTAGAGGATACGAGCCTCGGAACAAAAAATTTTAATTCAAATCTAATTGAAATCGATGATTGTACTTTAAGTTTAGGATTAACACATGGTCTGAAGCAGTAAATTTAACATTCAGAATTTTATAAATGATTATAATAACTGACCAATGTATAATAATAATAGTAATAATAAAATGACAAATACTAATAAAAATAAAAGTAAGCGTTAATGGTAAAATAGGGCTGCTAGAAAACTAAAACTAATTTTAGTAACGATATTAAAAATAATGAACCGCAACGTGAGAAAAATAATAATTTAATATATAAAAATTTTAAATTAAAAGAACAGGATTCTAATATAAATAATAAAGTGAAGATAGAAAACACAGGTGTTAATAGTAATATTATATGCCAGAATGAACCAGGTACTACATACTAAAATTAAAATTCCTGTGAATATAAATAATAATAATAATAATAATAATAATAATAATAATGAAAAGCGTATACAATTGCAAGTAATAGTAATAATAATAATAATACAATGATGAATTTCAGTAATAAATTACCGAAAATTATTGAAGGTAATGAAAATAATAATAATAAGAAGAAAACTAACTAGGATTTTAGGAAAACGAAAACTAACTAAAATACTAATAAAATTAGTATTAAACTGTCAAAAATTAGTGTCAATAGCGAAGAGATAAATAATCAGGAAAATATATAGAAACTAATAGTATTAATGTTGATGATGTTAATAATAATAATAATTTTGCAAATAGTGAAAATTCGTTGCCAAATACTATTATTAATAATGAAGATAATAATTATGAGAAAAAATATGTAAATAGTTGTATATTGTCAAATATTAATGCTAATGAAAATAAACGTAACGATACTAATAGTTGCCAAAAGTAATTGAAGACGATAAGTTATTAATGTTTAATTATAATACTAATAATCATATTATAACTACTAATAGTAATGGCTAAAAATATGGAAAATACGGGTGATAATGAAGATAAGGATAAAATTAAGAAAGAAGTTAATGAAACTACGATAAATATGAGTATTATGTTGCCAAATAATATTGAAGGAGACATTGAGGTTAATGAAATAATAATGAGTGATATGTTTAAGAGTACGAATTTCGAAGCTTAATGAAATATTGCCAACCAATAAATGTGATATTAGAAAATATAAAAGTAGTGATATGATTTACGAATAAAAATACGTTGAAAAAACTACAAAATTTAAGAAAAACAATAGTAATAATTTTAATATGATTAAGCAATTGAAGGAATTAGATATATCAAATATTAAGACCGATCATAAGAATTGGAAGAAGAGGAAGAAATAATTAAAATAAATAAATCTCGGATTCTGAACTGGAAGGCAAATAAATAATTAGGTTTATGAAATAAATAATTGATTTAAAAAAATATCCTGTGTTCAACTAAATGATACTATGAAGAAAAAATAATAATTTGATGTATACAAATAATGAAAAATAAAATTTTAGGATAATTAAATTCATAAAATTCCGCAATAATTACACAGGAAATAAAAATGAATTTTTTTTAAATACCTAATATATATATATTATGAAGAAAATTACATTATTGGGCACTACTGATGCTTATTGAGTTTAATTAAATGTTGTATATATATTAAACAGAATTATTAGTGAGTATTGAATTTTCATAAATACTTAAAGGAATTAGATATTACTGAAATAATATGGTTTAATTTTATGAAGAACATGTATATATTAGAATAATATAATATTTGAATAAAATAAACGCAGAAGAATTAACTTATACACTATGAAGCAAAATAATTTATATATTATGTTATAATTATATTGTGTTAAAAGATGAATTAAAATATGTAAGAAAGAGATACATTCACAGCTGTACAACTAAGATCAACAGTCATGTATATTAGATAATAATACTAAGGCTATATTGCCATTAAAAATGATTTACAGTATATAATAAAATATAATTTTAGAAAATAATTTTTAATACCAGATTTTTTTTTTGCTCAATAACAATTATAATTACAATGGCTCTCCTGCGGAGCCATAACTAAGTTTCCTGACAAAAGCACGTGATAAGAAGGTTCTTAAGAAACCCCCAAAATAAATAATACACAATAAATAGTTGCAAGCAAACTTAAAGTTAAATATGAAATTTCAAGCTCAGTCATAAATCACAAACCATTAATTTCAGCACCATACAGTTCACAAAACAATCATTAATAACAAATAAAAAAGAAAAAGAAAGAAAAGTAACAAGAAATTAGATACGACACCACTAAACTTGACGGTGTTAGATTCCAAACTGTTACGCAGACCCTAAGTCGAGTACATGGGCTCGTTTCAACCGTCGGACGTCTCTACTGTTACCGAGCAGATTAATTGCAAAGTGGTTTACATGATTCTCAAGCCTCTGCAGGTATTTTACATTGCGCTGTTGTGCAATCTCACGAACCGATGGGAGCTCCAGATAATCGTGAATCTTTTAAATGCCAGATTTAAAATAAAAATATATATGTTATGCATCCAATATAATTATTTGGAATAGACGTATTGCTATGAATAAGTGTTATTATAAAGATTGTTTGAAAATATTTGTTATATATTATTAATGAAGAAATATTATGTTTATTTTAAGAAGAAATGTTGTACAAATAATTAATTTTTAAATGAAGAGAAATGATGCTGTAATCGTAAATGTCATTGATAACGGTCTAAATTACATAAAATAATAGGATATATATATATATTAAATGCTTAAAATATACCACATGTTATGAATAATACTGTAATTTCTACCTCAATTATTATTCCTAAATAATTACATAAATGTAAATAAAAATAATAATAATTAATGTTAAAAATAAATAATTTCGGATAATAATAATTAGAGGACAATAATAATTATAATTAAAGGAATTTAATTATGAAATATCGTAAAAAAAACGGAAAGAAAAATCAAACTGCAGAAGCTTTATCACGTATTTAGCTGAATATTAATGAAAATATAATTATAAATTTAGGAAAAAAAAACAGCAGTAGTAGTACAAACGAAATTGATCAATTTGTGAATGAAACATGCATTTTATATTTTCCAGAAATAGATAATCAGTCAATGGCAGTAAATGTAGATGATAACGAAACCTAACAGATTGAAAAATAGAGTAGAAAACTTCAAAATAAAAATGTTGATAGTAATAGAATAACCAATATACCAATATCACAGGATCCAGTTAATTATAGTATAAATCAAGTAATGTTAAGTTAAAAATAAGGAAAGTTAAAATGCAGAAGTTATTTGAAAATACTAACACAAGAATAAATGTAGAAATAGCTGAAAATAATCTTTTTGATAGTATAATTAATTTTGGTAAAGAATATTTGATAAGTCTAAAACATAACTTGCACACTGAAAATGATTTTTATGAAAGATTTACAACTGTTATAGCCGGATATTTAAAGAGGAGTCAGCTACAGTAAATCAAATGGAATTATAAACTGTTAGATTAAAACATGGTCATAATGATGGATTTCAAAAAAAATAATAAATAATTATCATGTAGGTAAAACAAATCATCGTGGAATAAAAGAAATATATAAAGAGAATAAAAGAATATATGATCCGAAGTTAAAGGTACGCATACAGAATTACAATTTTTTTTTTTGTTTTCAGTCATTTAACAGGTTTGATGCAGCTTTCCAAGATTCCTTATCTAGTGATAGTCGTTTCATTTCGGTATACTCCCTATATCCTAGATCCCTAACTATTTGTTTTCCATATTCCAAACGTTGCCTGCCTACACAATTTTTTCCTTCTACCTGTCCTTCCAATATTAAAGCGATTATTCCAGGATGCCTTAATATGTGGTCTATAAGTCTGGCTCCTCTTTTAGCTATATTTTTCTCGAAACATATACTTTCAAAAATCTTTTTCTGACATTTAAATTAATTTTTGATGTAAACAACTTATATTTCTGACTGAAGGCTCGTTTCGCCTGTGCTATTTGGCATTTTATATCGCACCCGCTTCGTCCATCATTAGTAATTCTACTTCCCAAATAACAAAATTCTTCTACCTCCATAATCTTTTCTCCTCCTGTTTTCAAAATCAGTGGCCCATCTTTGTTATTTCTACTACATTTCATTACTTTCGTTTTGTTCTTGTTTATTTTCATGCGGTAGTAATTGCGTAAGACTTCATCCATGCCATTCATTGTTTCTTATAAATCCTTTTTATACCCAGCTAGAATTACTATATCATCAGCTAATCGCAGCATCTTTATCTTTTCACGTTATACTGTTACTCCGAATCTAAATTAATCTTTAACATCATTAACTGCTAGTTCTTTGTAAAGATTAAAAAGTAACGGGGATAGGGAACATCCTTGTTGGAGTCCCTTTCTTATTACGGCTTCTTTCTTATATTCTTTAATTATTACTGTTGCTGTTTGGTTCCTGTAAATGTTATCAACGGTTCTTCTATCTCTATACTTGAACCTTAATTTTTTTTAAATGCTGAGCATTTTATTCCAGTCTACGTTATCGAATGCCTTTTCTAGGTCCATAAATGTTAAGTATCTCGGTATCTTTTTCTTTAATCTTCCTTCTACTATTAATCTCAGGCCTAAAATACTTCTCCTTGTCCGTATACTTTTCCTGAGACCAAATTGATTCCTATTTTACCAATGTTCATTTCTCTTGCCACATCTGAACACTTTTCTTTAATCCACTCTTCTTTTGCTAGTTTGCACTTTCTGTTTATAGTATTTATTAATTGTCGATAGTTCCTTTTATTTTCTTCATCACTTGCATTCTTATATTTTGTACGTCCATCCATCAGCTGCAATATATTGTCTGAAACCCAAGGTTTTCTACCAGTTCTCTTTGTTCCGCCTACGTTCGCTTCTGCTGATTTAAGAATTTCCTTTTTAACATTCTCCCATTCTTCTTCTACATTTTCTACCTTATCTTTATTACTCAGACCTCTTGCGATGTCCTCCTCAAAAATCTGCTTTACCTCCTCTTCCTCAAGCTTCTCTAAATTTCACCGATTCGTCTGACATATTTTCTTTAGATTTTTATACCCCAATCTACATTTCATTATCACTAAATTATGGGCGCTATCAATGTCTGCCTGGAGCAGGTAAGTTTTGCAGTCAACGAGTTGATTTCTAAATCTTTGCTAAACCATGATATAATCTATCTGATACCTTGCAGTATTGCCTGGCTTTTGCCAAGTGTATATTCTTCTATTATGATTTTTAAATTGGGTGTGGCAATTACTAAATTATACTTCGTGCAAAACTCTATAGGTCGGTCCCCCCTTTCATTCCTTTTGCCCAGCCCGTATTCACCAACTATATTTCCTTCATTGACTTTTCCAATGCTTGCATTCCAATCTCCAACTGTTATTAAATTTTCATTTCCTTTTATGTGTTTATTTGCTTCATCAATTTCTTCGTGTACACACTCTATCTCATCATCAACATGGGCATATAGACGTTAACGATCGTTGTCGGTTAAGGTTTTGATTTTATCCTTATTACAATGATTCTATCGCTGTACATTTTGAAATACTCTACTCTCTTCCCTGTCTTCTTTTTCATTACGAAACCTATTCCTTCCTGCATATTATTTGAAGCTGAGTTAATTATTCTAAAATCACCTGACCAAAAGTCGTTTTCGTCTTCCCACCGAACCTCTCTAATTCCTACTACATCTACATTTATCCTATCCATTTTCCTCGTTAAATTTTCTAATCTACCACCTTTTTTAAACTTCTAACATTCCCCGCTCCTACTCGCAGAATGTTAGTTTTTAATTTTTTGGTGACCCCTTCCCATGTAGTCCTTACCTGGAGATCCGAATGGGGGACTAGTTTACCTCCGGAATATTTTACCAAGAGAGGCGCCTCCATCATTGCTATATGAAAATGCAGAGAGCTACATTTTCTTGTAAAAAAAGCAGCTGTAGTTTTCATTGCTTTCAGCTGCGCAGTACTCAGAGCTGCTGCTATCTTTCAGGAATCATTCCTTAGTCTGGCTCTCTACAGATACCTCTCCGATATGGTTGCACCTTCGGTCCAGCTACCCTGTATCACTGAGCACTCAAGCCCCCTCACCAACGGCATGGTCTCATGATTTATAGAGTGAGAGAATTATATTGATAAATGAAATTTATGTTTAGTAATTTAGTAGTAATAGTGTTTTATGAATGAAATTATCTGTAGACACATAGTTAATCTCAAGAAGTAAATCAGCTCATGTACCCTTAAGTATATTAATAACGTTACATTACAACAATACACAATAGAATAAACAAAAAAAAGTGAGTATATACGATTTAAATAAAATAACATACTGTTTCTTATGATTTATTTAAAACTAGCATGATAATTTGGTAATGTTATATAAAACAATTATATTTAATAAACGACGTATTAAATGATTTAAATATAGAGGAATCACTTAAATAATTATTTAACTAGTGCTATTTCTGAAGAGGTATTCCAGTACATATGCTGTTAAAATAAAATCTAATATAAAATTATGTGTAATTAAAACAACAGGAGGTATATATGTTAAAACGGTCCAAAAACAAATTAAAACGAAAAATAAAGATAATGAAGAATTACGTCAACTAATGAAGAAAGAAAACACAGAGATTGAAGAAAGACGTCATAATACGAAAAATAAAATTCATGTTCTGAAAATAAAACGACCTAGAAAATAAAAAAAATAAATTCAAAAATTAAATATAAAAATTCGACGAGAAAACCAATCTCCCAATACAGAAAATAAATCTTACTTAAATCCTGTCGCTGGTCCTTCCCATTCCCAAGAGCAGAATATATATCATAATTTTATATATTGGTATTATGGAAATAAGTTATTTTATTAAATGTAATCTGAATAATTTCTATATAATTGTATTAAAATGATGTATATGAAGATGTTTTAAATAATGTTAAAAATAAGTTGTTCTATATTATATATTTTGGATAATATTTATGTGATTACATTAAAGGGATTTACTTGACATTGTACTGAAATATCAAGTAGCGATGAATTGTATAATGTTACTAACAGAGATTTGAAACAGACGACAGTAATAAGTGAATATAAGAATAACACTGTTAAGCAGAATAGTGTGGTTACCGAATAGTAATAAGTAATACTGAGGTTAATATTGAAATAGAAGTGATGATAAAATAAGAATAGTAAATAATTATGAAATAATTGATTATACATTTTAGTAAATTGATGAATGTATATAATAAAATATGCTTTAATGTAGATGATTTAATAATTTGTAGATTACTACGTGAATTATTAAAAATATTATTCAATAAGTTTTAAAATAAATGTATTATGATTTATTATAAAGAAATATTAATATAAGGATTATTCAAAATATTATATAATACTTTTAAATGAAAACGGATGTAATAACTATTAGTGACACTAAATTTGAACCAGGCTAGATAAATTAAGTGTTTTAAATGTTACTTACTGTAAAATATGTTATTAAATGAATTATTATTAAAGGGCTAGATTTAAATGAAACAATTTAACTGGAACTTAAAGATTTATATGATATAACAATGAAATACTTAACTAAAAAATAATTTAACAATTTTGTGTAAAAATAATATTTATTATGTGAAATATGTAAAAAGGATTTAATTGATAATTATTAAATTATTAGGATTTAATTAAGAAAGAATTTGTCAGTGCTCAAGAAAAATAATATTATCACAGGTGATATTTGATTTATGATATTATATTGTATATTGAGTGTCATAATTATTGTTATATTGTGTATTAAGATGTGTAAAAAAAATACAACTTAGGACACTGATCGACCCCCAAATTTTTATCTGGTGGGAGAGGAATAATATTACTGAGAAAAGATTATTCATCACATTCCAAAAGCCACCTGTGTTGCCTATCGCTAGTTTTTCTGGAAAACCTGCCGTGTGAAAGAATGTAATGCACCTGCCTTAGTTTATTTATTTTAATTGTAATAATAACTATTTAGTACTACTTAAGATCTCTCCATGTACGGATGTATCTTTGTTGTACTCGTTCGTTAAATTATTAACTTCCAATTTTTTCATTATTACATTATTAGCGAGTACACCGTATAATAAATAATTGTAAAATTAATATTAATCAAGTAAATGCATATTATTTGTAAAATATTAATTGAAACAAATAAATGTTCCTTTTTTAAAAAGAGAACATCATTGCGTTTAATCATAACTTTTATATATATATATATTTTTTTTTAAATTATGATCCTAATGATGGTTATAATGCTAATTCCTAATCTAATTATAACATTCAGTTTATGCACTCATCAACAATTAGCAGACAGATACATGTGGATTGGAAATTTCTTGAGGGAAGTTTTATCTTCTCTTGAGAGTTTATATTCTCTGGCTTCGTTATCATCAATGGATTGAAGTTCTCGAAATTCAGAAGAACTTCAGTTCTAGCAGAAATAGCATACTGATGCCGAACTGCAGTTACTAGTCATTATAATGTGCATGTGACAAGAGAATAGATTACTTACTAATTATTCTGGATAATTCTACAGTACTTAAATAAAACCTTCAAACTTTAAAGTTTATTAATTATGAGTATAAAATACCGGATAATATTTGCACGAACTTGGAAATAATGAGATTAAATTAATTAATATTTCCTGACATTTAAAAATAATAGAACTTTTCAACCAATTAATTTAAAAAAAAATGTTTTCTTTAATTTTAATTTATAACACTCTTATAACATTCTATTTATAATACTCTACAATGCATCTCTATGTTATTCAAAGAATTTTTTTTTGTTTCTTTTAATCCGAAAATTTGGAGTGAGTTTTATATTTTAATTTTTATGAAATTTTGAGCAGAAAAATCACACCATTTATTAATCTGTAGTTTATTTCAGGCAGAACGATTTTTTTGAATCGAATATATGCAGTAGAATACCTAAATAATATGAATAATTATAAATGTTTACTATAATAATAAGGCGTTTACCATTCTTACAGTAAGAACAGACGAGAAGATATTGGTAAATTTTTTAATAATAATACCTACCTGAATAAATTTTATCGCCGTTTGCTTAGTGTAATCTGAAAATTAGAAAGCATTTAAATTATCGGTGGTAATGATATTTTTATTTTATTATGATATTATTATTTCCTTTACTGTTTTCTTAAAGAAACATTTTTAGCATAGTTACGTAGTTAATAATTTCGTATCCCATGTACTAAGAAATATTTAAAGCTAAAAATACAACGATATTATCATTCAGAAATCTATTATTATAATTATTATTATTATTTTTTTTAACTGAATTTTTACGGGCATCGACTGCTAAGGTAAGGACTGCTAAGCCCTCGTCACATTCTTTAAAAGAAATTATTATCTCCATCAGGATCGTCATATGTAAGGGTGTAAAGGGACGTTATATTTTATTTAAAAACACAAATTTCACAATAAACATTAAGACATAAAAGACAAGGACAATCACAAACACTTACGTGGTGTAAAGGACCCCAATATTAAAATTTGAGTTAGGTTCTCAAAAGACCATAAAATTAAAATTTCAGCTTATCAATACCATATCTTTCTTTCTTTCTTCTACGAGTCTCGTTTATAGTTTGTTTAAGCACCCACGGGGCAACCAGAACCGCCGTTGAGCAGTATATCAGTCGCGCCAGAGTGCCGTGGCAGTTGAATCCTTCTTATAAACAGGCTATAGGCATGCTCGGCGTACACCCATAGCCTCGCGCCCTCAATCCACCCTTGAGGGTCCCCCATGCCATCATCGGACACACCCCAACTCACTGCTCTTGAATGCAGGTGAGCCAAAATGGCCTAGGCAAGAGGGCTAACTCCCGTCACTATACGTGCCACGCTTCGAGACTCCCTTATATATATATATATATATATATATAAAACTACCGCTTAGAGATTCTTTTGTCACAGCTTTAAACATTCATATTATAGACTTTTAAGAAGCCCACTGGCGTGTAAAAATGCAACTATATTTTCTTCATTTCCATTATCCAGATCAGCTCTAATATTATTTGTAAGACGGAACCTCTTTCTGAGGTCCTCATATATAGTACACTCTTCTATTAGATGCTTGATTGTCAGTGTTTTATTACAAACACCGCACATTGGTCTCACTACGCCGGTTAACAAATATAAATTTGTTAATCGCGTGTTACCGATTCTAAGTCTGGTCACCGCTACTTGTTCACGGCGAGTCAACTTAAAGTCGCTTTTCCATTTGTAAGGAGAAGTTTTTACTGAGTTTAATTTTGTATTTCAACTCCTCCATTCAGCGTTCCACTTATTTCTTACTGTTTCTTGTTTCTTATGTTTTTAACATCTGCCACTCTTACAGAAAAGCATCCAAATCATCGCAGACTGTTGCCTTTCTGGCAGCTTCGTCTGCGATTTCATTACCTGTAATACCAGCATGCCCCGGAGTCCATACAAATACGCATCGCTGTCCTCGTTGTTTTAGAACGTATTAAATGGACAGGATGTTTGCAATTAGGACATCTTTAATGCTCTTGTTCCGAATTGCGATAAGTGCACTTAATGAATCGGAACATATTAGCACTCTCTCTTCGGAATAGTGTTCAGTGTAGCGAAGAGCTTGCTGAATTGCAGTGAGTTCTGCCGTGTAGACACTGGCCACATCTGGCAGTTTCCAAAATTGGGCTTCTTCATTTACATATATTGAGCATCCAACACCATTTTCGGTTTTAGAACCGTCAGTATAAATTCTAATATGTTCTTCGTAGCTACTGACGGTTGCCAAAGATTTAAGCTGGATGATCACTGCTGGTTTCTTTTTTATTTCTCCTTGAGAGAGTTCCAAACTTGTATTTACCGCAGGCAAGAGCCATGGCGGTATTTCTCTAGTAGAAATTGCCAATGTATCTGGAATGGCAATTTCATATTTACTTCTTAATTCGTGGCACCTAATTCCGGCTGGTCTGGAATAGGTAGCACGACTTTCGTATAATGCAGCTATAGGATGATTCATAACCAATTTATTATTTATATGGGCAGGGAAAGCCCATACATTTGCTGCATATCTTAACAAGAGGATCTCTCTTCTATAATGTAGTGGCATTACTCCGGCTTCAGACATCAGACTAACCGCCGGACTTGTGCGGAAAGCGCCTGTTGCATATCTTATTCCGCTATTATGAACTACGTCTAACTTTTTTAAATGCGACTTTCTAGCGGATGAATATACGATACATCCGTAGTCTAGTTCAGATTGAACCAATGCTTTATACAGTCTCAATAATGTCTCTTTGTCTGAGCCCTAATTTAAGTTCGATAACCATTTTATAATGTTTAGGGCTCTTTTGCATCTATCACTCAAGTCCTGTATATGTAATCCCCATGTAAGGAATTTATCCAATACTAATCCTAAATAGCTTACATTGTCTTTGTATTGTGTTGGATTATCATCAATTGTCAACGTAGGACTTTGATGAGGAATTCTCTTCCTACAAAAGTGTACACAGCACGTTTTTTCTGGTGAGAATTGGAATCCGTTATTCTTTGCAACTTCATTTAGAGCATTGATCGCTCGTTGCAATTTGTACCTCACCATAGCAGTCTTGTTGCTGGCATACACAATTGCCGGATCATCAACATAGACGCTTTTGCTGATTTCTGCTGGAATGGCTAATATCAATTTATTGATGGCAATGGTAAACAAGGTACCGCTCAACGGCGAACCTTGTGGTATGCCATTTTCCAAATTTGTTACAGATGAATATTCGCTACTGACTCGTACTTGGAAAGTAAGGTCATTCATGAAGTTGCTGAGCCGTATAGGCAGATTGCCACGAATGCCCCATTCATGTATCTGGAGCATTATACCATGATGCCAGGTCATATCGAAAGCGTTCTGAAGATCAAAAAAGACTCCGACACAATTTTTCCTTTTAATGAAGCTGTTATATATAACGTTCTCTAAGCTGATCATTTGATCAGTGGTAGAATGGTATTGCCGAAAACCTGCTTCATACGGTGATATCAGGTTTTCTTTTTCCAAAACCCAGACGAGTCGATTATTAATCATTTTCTCCAGTATTTTTCCCATAGCACACGTCAAAGAAATAGGACGATAGCTATTGAGGTCTGTTAAATTCTTATTTTTCTTTGGTACTGGAACAACATGAGCTTTTTTCCACTGCTGCGGGTACGTTCCATCCCACCATATTTTATTATAAAGTTCTAATAATCTACGCTTTGCAGTGGTATTCAGCTGCCTGATCATATTATAATGGATTTCATCCGGACCAGCAGCTGTGTTACCTGATTTTTCCAACGCTTTCGCGAATTCTTCCATTTTAAAAGGTACATTATATGAGTAATTAAATTCAGTTATGAAGTTTAGTAGACCTTCAAGTTGTTCTTTTTTAGCACGAAAATCTTCTTCGTAGTTGGCCGTTCTGCTGGCCTTTTCTAAGTGATTGGATAACAGCACTCCAATTTCATATGGAGTGTCTTTTATATCATCTTCATCTTGAAGGCTAGTTATGGGAGCAAAATCATTACGCCCACAAACCGCCTTCACTTTCCTCCAAACATCTGATGCAGTAGTAGTTTTGTCAATGGATGACACGAATTGCTGCCAGGATCGTTTTTTTGAGTCTATCATAAGACGTTTTGCATACGCCCTGTATTTCTTAAAGGCAACAAGATTTTCTATACTAGGACGCTTCTTAAAGGCGTTATACGCCCTTTTCTTACTTTTTATAGCTTCACCTATTTCATCGTTCCACCATGGAACGGGTTTCTTCATAAATTTCCCAGATGTTTTGGGAATATATCTCGATGCCGACTCAATTATTGCATTTGTTATGGTGTCGATATCTTCTCCGATAACTCCAGTTGTTTCTGGGAGTATCGTTCTAGCTGTGAAGCTCGTCCAGTATGCCTTTTCAAATAACCATCTTTTAGGTATGGGATATATTTTTCTTGTAACATCAGTTACAATTTGCACCGGGAAAAGATCGCTTCCATGCAGATCGTCTATGACATGGAAGCTGTACCTCGGTGCTATCGATCCGCTTATAAACGCAAAATCTATACAGGACGTCGATCCACCTTTGGCATTGAAAAAGGTTCCTGATCCGTCGTTTAAAATAATAAGTTCTGAATTCATCAGGAACCCTACCAGTTCTGTTGCACGGGGATCTACTCGATCCGATCCCCAAAGAGAATTATGAGCGTTAAAGTCACCCAACAGTAAAACAGGTGGGGGAAGCTCGGAAATTAGTCTTGCTATGTCATCCTTATTCCAATCGAAATTCGGCAAGTATATGCTGCAAACAGTGATCTGAAGCGGACGCTTCATTCTAACGGCGACCGCTTGTAGGTTTGTGTTTAGAACAACCGCTTCGGTGGTAGCTCTAGTCGATGTTAATATAGCTACTCCACCTGTAACTCTTATATTTGGCAGTTAATCTCGCCGAAATATATCGATTCCTTTTAATATAATAAATTTTCATTTCGGCGGAAATGCGTTTCTTGCAAACATATACAAATCGGGTCTACGTCATGTACCAAGCGTTGGAGCTCATGGATGTTTGAAAAACATCCATTGATGTTCCATTGTACAATCGACTCGCTAATTTTTAATTAAATTATTGTCTGGGTTTTCCTTTCGGCCATCCTTTTTTTCGCTTCTTCTCCATGTTGCGAACAGCAGCATGTTCGTGGAGAAGGTCGTCGCTGGTGTAGCTTCCGGTCTCCGAATCTGAGATCACCAAAGCCGCCGCCGACGACGGACATGGATCGGCGCCGGTTTCGGGTGCCAATTGAGAGGCGGCAAACTGGCCGCTCCCCGACAAGGGGATAGCACCGGTCACCGCCTGTGGTCACTCGCCCCCTTGTGTGATTTTTTGTGGCCTCTGGGATTTAGAGGCCAACTCAGTTGCAGGAGGCTTTGGAGCCTCCATAACAGTCTCTGTAGGTATCACCTTTTTCTTGTCATCAAGAATCACTGAGACGGACTTGGCATTCTCCTTTGGCGTCCGTTTTCTTAAGAACAAGAGCAACTTTCTGTGTTTTATCTTCAGGAGGCTGTACTAATATCTTTGGCTTTATAGGCTCTTTACTATTAAAAGGTTTCATTTTATTGTCAATAGTTCTTTCAATCATATTAGCCAAGGTCGGAGCAAGTTTACTGATGAGTTGACCTTCATCGACAGCAGCTGGAGCAGGGACAGGAGCGGCAGCCGCAGCCTGAGCGTAAGTTGTTGTTGCTCTAGGCTTACGGGCGTTAACTATCTTCTTTGCATCGAAGTAGCTGACCCTTTGCAGGGTTTTTACTTCCTGAACAGCTACTTCATCTTTGTAGACAGGACAATTCCTTGATCTACAAGAATGCGCTCCTTTGCAGTTGATACATGTAGGAGGCTCTTTACACGGCTCTCCCTCATGCACCTTTTCACCGCACACGCATTTTTGCGGTCTTTCGCATCTAAGAGCGGTGTGGCCAAAGCGTTGGCACTTGAAGCACCTCATTGGCTGTGGGACAAATGCCCGCACATCCAAACAGTGAATCCCTGCTCTTATCTTTTCCGGGAAAGTAGGCCGGTTGAAAGTGAGGACATGAGAAGCTGAGGGTAAGACCTCACAGTTCCTTCTCCTGTTCAGTCGACGGCACTCTATCACTCCTTGTGCTGCCAGTTCCGCTACAATCTCTTGCTCCGAACAATTTAAAAGATCCCGACAGACCACAACACCCCTTGAGGTGTTGAGCGTGCCGTGGGGATCAACACGTACAGCTAGTTCTCCAATTTTCTTCAGTCCTAGAATCTTCTGAGACTGTATATCATTAACAGTCTCTACATGAAGTCCCGTGAAAATTTTTCTTATTTCTTTAACAGGGCTTCCAGCACATTTGTTTATTTCTCGAGCGATGAGGAAAGGACTCACCTTCGAGAAATTACCTTCTTCCTTAGTAATAACCAAATACTTAGGTTTTGGTATGCTGCTCTTGAAAAAGCTTTCTGCAAGCTTTTTCTAGCCTCAATCTCAATCCTTCTGGTATCTGCACTCTTTCGGCGTTTCGCCTCAGGCGAAACGGCCGGTTCTAAACGAGGGTGTTTACGTGAACCCTCTGCCACGTTTAATTGTTCAGTTTCCATGAAAAAATAATCCCTTCTGTAGTAAGGCTAGCCGCCGGGGTACACCCCCACTCCAGGGCTACCAACCCTGGAGGTCCGTTCCGGTACTCCGGTGGAACCGGCATATGTCCTGGCAGAGAGCGGATGCGCAGTCTCTGCACTGACTCCTGCCCCTTACACACCGAGGCTTTCAGGGCTCCCATGCCCCGAACAACATGGGCACCTTAACTACATGCTTGCCATCGCAGGGGGCATGTGGACAACGAAAGGTCTCCGTTACACCTGCAAATAACTTCGACCGTGGCCGCCACATCGCCAGCTCTAAAGGCGGTATTAATCCATTTCCATAATCGTTAAGAATTTCGTATCTGCAGGTGGCCGCAAAGTCCAGTCCTGTAATTCGGCCTATAGATGAAAATCGGCCGAATAAAGCATATCCGAGAAACAACACTCGGAACCCCGTTATTATTACATTTAGTATTTATTAAAAGAAATAATAAAATATTTATTTATTTCTGACAACAATGCTACCTACCTTCATTTAACAAATGCGAATAATTGTTTTAAAACTATGATTTCCTGTTAATTTATTAGGATCTTTTTAAAATAGTAATAATAAAACACCTAATAGTAGGAGTATATTGTAAAATAAGAATAAATAATAGAAAATATTTTTTTGCTTTTACGAATATTTAATGGATGTTTGTAACAGACTATAATTAACCAAAATGAATTGATAAATAATTGTAAATATAGAAATTCAGCTGTAATCTAAATTCTCAAATACATCCTCACCTAGGAATTTACCTAGATCGGCGTTTGACCTGGAAATGTCACGTGATAATGAAAAGAAGAAGGCAACTGAACGCAAAGTATAGATAGCTGCATTGGCTACTTCGGAGAAAATCGTGCCTCACGTTATCCAACAAAGGTCTGATTTACAAGGTTATCCTACGACCAATCTTTACTTATAGCGTGGAGTTGTAGGGAACTGCAAGTAATAGTAATATAGATATCATACAACACTCCAAAACATAGTAACGAGAGCAGTTGCAGAGGCACCATGGTTCACACGAAATGACAAAATTCAGGAATATCTAGAGCTTCCGACGATTGGTCAAGATTAATTCTTTGTACATAATTTATTATATATAACTGTAGAAGTTATATTCTACACAAGTTATACAGACTTTATCAAAGGTTTTGCAATCGTAAATACTTGCCGGAAGTGGCTTGGGCCGGGCGGATGCGCCCGTGTCCATCGCGCTCGACTCATCCTCAGAGGAAGTGGATGGCAAGGGTTCCGGCTTTCGCTTCCGCCTAGACTTTCAAACCTCCTGGAAAACTTCCATGACTGAAGATTCCCAACTAACTAACCTAACACTAAACGAAATTCTCGCTGTCTTCCTCCTACCGCACTATGCTGGAGAAGCCCATGAACGTGACAGCTTCCCGTAGCGAGACTGGCAGCCGGAGACCTTAATATTCTCTTGTTCCTCTTCGCCGCTACTGGATCGATTAAGTGCAATACGTCCAACGTACGGCAAGAAACCACGGATTACTGACCTTGTTCTTAAAAGAATTCGAGTAGGACTAAAGGGCGCTACATTTTACTCGTTACAGGGGCTTACGACCAGTAGTCGTGGCCACTTTATCAAAATTCAACATGTTGTTTAATATTAAAAACAAAATGTGAAAGTTGTTTTTGTAACCATGGAAAATCATTTAGCCAAGCTGGCCAGAATTTTAAAAAGTATTTTCTTGCTGACGACAACTTCGTAGCAAGTTACGAGTGGGCTAGCGATCCATTTCAAAATACTCCTGAAGGGCTCTCAATTGCCAAAGATGAATTCTTCATAGACTTCATGGCAAGTGGCGAAATCAAACGACAATTAAGTAATAAATCACTCATTGAATTTTGGGCACGGGTGGATGATGAGTTTCAAAAAAAAAAGTATTTCGCATACTGTTACCATTTTCAACATCCTACCTTTTCGAAACCTGTTTTTCTGCGGTTGCTACTTTGAAAACAAAATATAGATCTCAATTAAAGATAGAAAACGAACTCAGTGTTAATTTCTAATATTAAACCTTCCTTCGAAAAACTTTGCTGTGCAAGGCAGGGTCAAGGGAATCACTGATAATTATTAAACTTGTTTTTACTTTATTAATAATTAGTTACATACATTGTGCAGTACTAGTCCTATTTATAAGTGTATTATATCAGTGTAAATGTATATTTTATTATTTATTACGTCAGATTGAGTTTTGTTTTGCTTTCCTTTCAGTAAATTAAGAATATTTTTTTTTTTTATATGCTGGCCTCCCCATTTAGTGTTATCACGCCCTCCTAGAAGGGCGCACACCACAGGTGAAAAACGTTAAGTTTACTACTAATTTCCTTATTTTACATTTCAGAAAACTGATATATTAAATATGATATGAGGTTATTAAATACAATTCGTTTGACTTAGGATTACCGCTTTTATATAAAAAAAGAAAAAGAGAGTTATTATTTTATCTGCGAAGGTTTTTCTTATATATATTCTAAATTAAAAAAAAAAAAAAACTTTGACAAACAACATTTTGTCTTCTCTTTACGATAGTATTTTAAGTGATCGGTACTTTTTGCAATATATGCTGATGATCTTGGTATTTTGAAAAATTTGATTGAAGTTGATTGTAAGTAACATTTTTTATTTATTTTTGTTTCCACCAAACTAACTTCAGATTACTCATTCTGATAAATATATCCAATCCCAGATAATAGTTTTGATTTCAGTCAATTTATTTTTTTGAAGCATTTATTTTCGAATTTCATTTATACTTTTCAATAAAGTTTACGTTATGTTAACAGACGCATTCATCATATAAGATATATTCAGTGGTCTACTCTAAAAACAAAATATTAAATTCAATTTTATAGCTTTTTTTAATAATCTGATTATTCCTTATTTCATAATATTCTTAAAGTTATATTTATGTTTGAAAGGTTTTCTTAAAAAAAAAGGAAAAAAAAGAAACAGTTACTATTTTCTTAAACAGAAGCAACGCAGATTACGTATTTCTTAAACATTTATTTCATAATACGAACTGTTTGTCTGAAAGTGAATAAAGTACTGATGTAAAAATATAAGCAAGATTCAGAAATAATTCCGAAGAAAAGTTTTTTAATGGAATTTAGAATCAAGACAACTTAACATATCTTAAAATTAGGGTACATTTTGGGAAGTCCAATCTGGGTAATGCGGGAGTTCCTCTTGAACGGGCTTGCTGCCAACTTGATTTACATATTCGTTCCCGGTTGATCCTCCCACCGTCGCTTCACCCACTTCCCTCATTCTCTTTCACTTTATCTTCTTCTCATTACTTGTGAAATATAGGTTTTGTCGACAACGACAATGGTTTTTTTTTGTGTTTACGCCCTCTGTATTATTTTTATTTTAAGCAAGAATTCCTCCTTTTAGTGGCTTCCCTAATACATTTTACAAATACACATCTAAAACGCGTAAATAAAAGGAACAGTTTATCAAACCCAGTAAATTTTTTAATATTAACTTATCAAAAAATTCATTAGAATAATAAATGATTGATTTTACACTTAAGTTAATTATGTATGTAACTGTTATTAATTTGTGGTGTAAATTATAGGAATACTTATACTACTGATAAAAAATCAAATCCTGTAATAGATATATGTAAACATTTTTAAGGTGCAAAAATCGAGTTACTATTTACTATTTTATATATATATAAATATAAAATACCAACCTTTTCGAGACCTGTTTTTCTGCGGTTGCTACTTTGAAGACAAAATATAGATCTCAGTTAAAGATAGAAAAAGAACTCAGAGTGTTAATTTCTAATATTAAACCTTCCTTCGAAAAACTGCTCTGTAAGACAGGGTCAAGGGAATCACTAATAATTAAACAGTAAACACTAATAATAAACAGTAAACAAATTTATTTCAAAATTTGGATTATTAAAGCAATAATTTCAAAAATTTTAAAGTACATATTTTTCTGCTATTGTTAGAATTTTACATATTAGTATATATTAATCTAACAATTGTTTTTTCTGTAGAACAACTATTTACAGTTGCTTTCTCCTGACAAAACCATAAGTAAATAATTTGTTAAAAATATCACATGAGAGAGGGTCATCCAATGAAACTCACCCAAAGCAAACAGTAAATGATTAGAATAACGTAAACATACGTGTTAAAAAATATATTTATAGCACAAAGTAAAATCTTCACAGGGTTCTATAATTTGTCCACTCTGTAGACCACGTTTGTCCAAAACATTCAGTTCGCACGAGATATCTTTTATCAAACAGAAGATAGGTAGATAAACGAATGAATGTAAATAGTATTAAAAAACAGTAGCAGCGTTAAAAAAAAAATGAGTTTCTTCAATGACCATCACCAAGGTACAGCACGTAAATCCTTTTCAATCAACTAGTGACATCATCGTTGTCTTACAGATTCAAAAGAAGATTTACAAGTGTGTTTAGTTTAAACGTATTTACAGCTGAAACTACAATTTTATCTCTTACTTTCATATTCATGTATTCCAGAATTCCTGACAAACCAAGGCGGTTGGGTCACTTTCCCCAATATATTTTCTGTGACATTTAAATCATATTAGTACTGCTGTCATTAGTTCCCTCCAGGGCTTTTCAAGAAGGTCTTTATAGAACGAGTCTTATATAGAAGAAGGTTAGAGAGTGACAATTGAGAACCCCTACACATTAGCCAATACGCAAGCTTGAATTTCTGGTCAGTGTGTTTTTCATCTCTAGTACATGATTTTTGCACGTTATACGTCGATCTGAACATAAGCTAAGATATATCACACTAGCTGTATGAGGGATTTCAATGTTATCCAACAAGAAGGGCAATCTTCTCTCTTAGTCGTAAAGATAACGTGAGTAGATTTTCTCGGATTGACTTTAATCTTCAAATTTTGCAGCCGTATTGATTGTATCCAACGCTAACTGAAACTTTTCTGAGTCTAAAATCCGGTCATCGACGACTGCTAAGATCGTCGTACGGTGACCTTAGCATATGATGAAATTGCAACAGGTTCTGTAAAAGAACCCACCGGGTTGGTCTTTTGGTGAAGTCATCATCGCAAATCAGCTGATTTCAAAGACGTGGGTTTTAAGATTCAAAACCTAGTATAGGCAATTACATTCATACGGATTTGAATACTAGACAGTGGATACCGGTGTTCTTTGGTGGTTGGATTTTTGGATTTCAATTAACCACACATTTCAGAAATGGTCGAACTGAGACTATACAAGTCTACACTTCATTTACATTCATACATATCATCCTCATTCATCCTCTGAAGTAATACTTTACGATGGTTCAGGAGGCTAAATGTAAAGAGAAGAGAGAAGAGATTCTGTAAAAGAACGGTCAGCATTATACATTAGAAATAAAACCAGTCTGAATACCGTGCCCTACGGTACACCGAAAGCATTTTCAGAGAGGTTAGAAACTTCTTGATTATACCTTTTCTTCATCTAAATCCCGGAATGACATTTATGATCTTCCTCAGCAATCTCCATACCTTTTAGTAGCCCTCTTAGAACTGTTCTGTTCTCCGACCTGATGGTAAAGCGCACAGATGGCTAGCATGCTCCTGTCCTTTTTTAGCAATCGCTAGTCTTATACCTCCTGCACATTTAACGCTCCCGTATGATTGCATTCAGTAATTTTTAATATGACCATAAATTTGGCACCCCATACACTGTACAGTGCCGAAATTTCTTTTTCGCGTTTTAAATATTATGCCAAAATTACATAAATACTTCATTTCAAAGATATCTTTGTTTTTGCTTTGGTGTTCCTATTCACAAAGAACGACAATAACAGTTCTCTGCTAGTTCTGTAGTGGACATTGAAAATATTTCTAAATCTATTTATCACCTTTCACTGTCCTCTTTTATTACGGTCAAAGGAATAGAATGGTAAAGATTTCACCACATGACCACTTTGTATGTTTTCTTACCTCGCCTCGTGAATGTAACCTATAACATTATTTTCTCATATTACATAAATGATTTATTTATAGCTTTATATGTCGTTAGAGAGAAGACGTACCTGTTCGCTATTAATAACTCGCACATTGAAATTAGTTTTCGTCACTACTGATTTCAAAAATTCATGTAACTTTATGATGTCAGTAATTCCGTACGCAGGTTTAACACGTTCAGCTTGTTCAACAGTTGCGGAAGACTACTCCATCGATAGATGCTCGTAACGATTAGTTAAGAGCAATTTGACGCAAAAATCATTTCACGACACTTTTGATGTGTGTAAAACAGGAATCGTTTCCCACTCAGTAGTTAATTTACGAAAGTCCATGAGCTTTGATTCAGATTCACTTTTACTGCCTGAAATTCCACTCATGTTGTCAACTACCTTATCCCTGCTCAGTTTGCGTCTGGTAACTTTCCTGGGATCCCTTGTAGAGTAATTCAAACACACGCGTTTCCATGTGATTGGCGATAAAGAGTTCACCAACACAGTTCCATAGTTGTTGACCGGAACAGCAATAGGCTAAGTAACAGGTTATGTATCCCAAGGTTAAACTGATTATTAAAAAAAAAACATATCTGAATATTAAAAATTAATCACAACAATAAAATAAAATCATTTTTATACAGTAACTGATAATAAATAATAATTCTCAATTCGATACTGAAATTATATTAAAGTAAATTCTGCTACAAATAATATATCTATCAAAAACAAATAACAAGTGTTTTTCAAAAATACCTAACAAATAATTAACAAAATTCTACATTACTCGATATATTTATACGTATCTAAAAAATAAGAAAACAAATCATATTTTCACTAAGAATCATTTCGTTGACCATTTCTTTATACGTTTAATTTGCTATTTTTACATATTTACAACTGATATTTTTCAAAATTTAGTTAGTATAAAATTCATTTTAGTCTAGCCTCCAAGCTATACCAGCAATACCAGGAACTATAACAAGCAATTGCTATAACAAATAATACCAGGAAAATCCTTCGTTGCTAGAGCAACGAAGGATTTTCCTGGTATTTTGTACTTTACAGCAGATGTAAACGATACGTTACTCTACTCTCTATCTTTGTTTTAAATTATTTTAATCCATTTCAGTTACTGGCGTAACAGGTTACTTTATTAGTTTCTACTTTCTCACAGAGTTAGTTTTATCTCTAGAGGTTCCAAATATAAAACCTAATTTCTCAGATATATTAGAATAGAGTGGTGTAATTTATAAGACCTATGATGTGATATTTTGTGTGAATGATAGTTTCGAAATTTGCACTTAAACAGGCGATTTGAAGTTATTTTTTATGATTTACAGGGTCTAGATTTTTTACAGTAGGTTTTCTTACCATATTTAATAAAATGTTCCTATTTTCTTCTTCATGCTGCTAGTAATTTATTGAGTAACTCCGCTTATATACACCTGTGTCATTGGTTAACCCCACTTCTCTACTGTAATATTCTATAACGAGAGGACGCGGTTTAACTTGATATTCATGAAAATGAAAACTACAATATTATAATACAAAAATTACATTTCATCTGAAAAATCCAAATTTAGATAATATCAATTTTCAAAAACAATCAATCTTCATTGATCCTCGTTAGATTTTTAATAAAAATCTGAAACACGTGAAATTAGAAACAATAAAACGAAATGAAAAAAAAATTAATTGTTGGTTAGAAGATATGAATCTTTTAATTATAAGGTTGTTGCGTTACACGCTCAAATACAATTAATTTTTAGAATCATCTTGTTTCAAAACCAGATACATAAAAAATTTTCAGTTGTTATATTTTTTATTTTCTAACAATTTACCATGTTATTAAAGCAATTTATAACCGAGTACATGCACCGTAAATATCATATAATTCAAAACCAGAAAGATCCTTAATAAAATCATGCGTAAAGTTGCCTGTTTATTGAAAAAACAGATGCATCCATTCCTCCCAGTTGACCTTGAATCACCGATGATTATACCGCATGGCTCGAATTCTTGTTTGTGGTTATGTAGTTAATTGAGCTGAAAGTTGCAAGCTGTATTCACTTCTATTCAAGCTGTATTCCGTGTTCAGGTTTTGATATAACAAATACTAGATTTAGTAGTTTTTATTATAATAATTAATAGCTAATAATTGGAATAGAGTGTTATTTTGAAATAGTTGATGATAATAGTAAATCGCGGTAAAAGCTTACGTATGAAGGACTGTAGAAGCGAAATATGAAAAAAAGTGAAAGGTATGAATTACGATTTTTTTCTTTTTAAATAAGCGTAGGCCTACAGATAAGAAAACATTTTTACAACATTAATATTTATAAAAGAATCTTAAGGCAGATTATTTATAGTTATACACATAGCCTGATTTTAGCAGTTTGGTGGTGTAGGCCTATGCTGGTACTTTTTATGTATGGTTATTCGCTTTAAGGGTTCTATTGCTGTACAATTTATTATTGACTTTGCATACTCATTGTTATTCATATTGTGAAACTTTTGATTTAACTCAAAAATAAATTGCTTATTATTCAATATACTTATTCAAATACAATTCCACAATTGCAGTTGACAGCTCTAAGAGTAGACAAACAAAAGAAAATGTTTTCATCTATCAATGGGATGAATTCCATTATAATAAATGATCTAATAAGATAACTTCTTTTTTGTAGGACTGCTTAACAAAACTTTTGATTCCACATTGTAATACAAAAAGTCGCTTTGCTTGTGATGGTTGCGGGAGGAAAAATTAGAACACAGCCATGAGTTAGAATGTTGTGTATGTAGTTTCTGAATTTGCTCGCAAAAATATGAAAAAATAGCTACTAATTTTCTCTGTAGTTGGCCACTTGTTTCTGCCTGCGGACAGAGTTTTCAGTCATATTGAAAAAAAGAATTAAAGCTAAAATATTTTAGTTAACCCGCAGAGGACGATTTTTTTCTCTGATTCTGGAACTGTACTATCATTAAAAGATAACATCGCATTTGATCGGAAGAGTATTGTCCAAGGAGTAATTAAATTTCCCAAGAAGTGGAATTTTAGATTTCTCTTCAAAGATATTATATTAAATTAGAAGGAACGAGAAATGTAATAATATATTGATACGCAGTGAGGTCAATTACCGTAGTGATACTCGAAAATTTAAAAGTATTTCCGAACCTGGGAAAGCCATTAAAAATATTACTCAGCCAAACATGATCGAAAAAGGAAAGGTGGTAATTTTATAAAACAAAATTTATGATGGGAAGTAATTACTATCAAAAAAATTCGGAAACACATGAAGAGATTTAACCAGTTCATTATTTTGTAAGGAATTATATGATGGTATGGGAAATAAAGTTATAGAAAATGATGTATCGATCTGTGAACCATGTGAAAAAGCGGAGGATGTTGCAAATAAAATTGCACAGAATTTTATTTTATTAGACATTTTTACCAAAATTATATTTTATTTGAAATTTTTTTAAATCTGTTACATTAGAACCAAATTTTTCAATAATTTTATTATAACTAGCAGAAATAATCATGCGTTTTATGTATTATGACCTAAAGCTTATTTCCAAACCAGATACAACCAGAAGTTTGTCAAATATCTCTTAAACTACAATCATTAAGTAGTTAAATTTCAGTATGAAATATACTCTACCTTAATACTATTTCTCAAATAAGTCACAATGTTGTATCATTTCATAATTTTGAAAGAAGAGTTTTTCAGCTCTCCTGAAAAATGTATATTTTTGGATGTATCTGCGTTTAAACCTAAACGATTATAGCAGGAACATAGTAACAGACTTGGCGTATGATTTTGAAAATTTTTCCTATTATCTGACAAAGTGAATTAATTGTTGCTATTGCAGAAACCTCCCAGATTCAAGATTAAGATTAAAAATGGAAAGTAGTATGTCAGCAACAATTTATTACGTCCTTCGATACTGTATTCAAATATACCATCAAGTACCGTACTTGACCATTACTACTTCAAACTAGATGTTGCATCAAAAATCGACTTACTAAACTAAAAAAGTTGATATTAAAGATGTTTTAACAAATTCAATAGTATTCCAATCATGTAAAGAATTATTAGAAGAATATATAAAAAGAAAAAAAGGAAGTGAATACTTGGAAATATTTTCTCTTTCTAATTCTTCCATAAAAATCTCGATATTATATAAAAATATCTTTCTTACCCTATTTTCTGGATTTAATAAAGTTCAATGAAACATTCATATATTTTTTTTTTATAAAAACTGCTCTTATCTATTGTTGGATAATTTTTTAACATATTTTAATTCTCTATTTAAGACTTAATCTAGAATTTGGAACCGAAATCCTTTCTTTAAAAAGTAGTTATTTTCGAATTTACTGATTAGTTTTACATCCTTTATTATATCAACAAAAATCAAGACTGAAAATTTTACTTTAACTGTGTCTTAGAAATACATTTTCAAAACAACTATAAAGACAGGAATTAAAAAGACTGCAATAATCTCTATTTGGTAAATAGGATCCCAGTCAAAGTCTCATAGAAATTCAAAAAAATTTACTTTTTAAGTCCCTGAATCAAATTTAAAAACCTATGAAAAAAAATTCTTGCTTTTACTGCTGAGGTAGTAGCAAACTTAATTGTAATTGGAAGCCGATAGGTATTCTCAGCATCAACGAACGGCCCTAAATAAACATGATTAACACAAAAGAAATGAATAATAACCAAAAGGATAATAATAATAACAAAAAAATACGAGATACTGTATTAGAAGAACATAATATACCAGAAACAAGGAACTTTTATAAATGACGTTTTAAAATGCAAATCCAAATAATCCAACCATCGAAAACAAAATAAAAAAAAAACCGTAAAATCTTTATGCAAAAAATCTAATAGCATGAAATATAGGTCATAAAATTAGATACAAGTTATTGAAAATATATGTATATAATTCAGATTTTTACGGTAGCGGAATGTAGACAACAGATTATACAAAAAGATTTATTAAGACCAATAGCAGAGGAAATAAACTTTTGGCAAAATCTTTAAAAGAAACAGTCTACGTTAGTAAGCGACATATTAAGATTATATAGTTCAGTTAATTCTGCAATAGAGGTATCTATAGTAAATAAGAACTACTTGTTCCTAATCTCAGTCGACTATCAAATTTTACAGTATATTTTAAATTAATTAAACCTTACTTGTAAAGAAACCTTATCATATGTATTCATGAAATGGTGCGACTCTGCCTATTTAGTAAAATCGGGGGGACGTCCACTCTCTCAGTCTACTGATGAATTAAAGCCAATATGTAAGACAGATGTTCGTTGTATTTTTTCGTCTTCAACAATACTGTTGATTCATGTTGGACAACAGCCGCCGCGGTGGAAGAGAAATACCTTTTTGTAGATATGTCTTTGATGAAGAGATCATTGAGCTACTTGAACATTTTTTTGGTATAAAAGAGGAACTCAAATTTAAAAATTAACGCGTTTTTTGATTTCAGTTTATTGTTTAAAAATAAGTAATTTTATTTTATTTTTTGAGTGGATTTTTGTGTTAATGTTAACACTGAAATCTTTATATTTAAGTTTCGTTAAAGTAACTTCCTAAACACATTTATCGTACCCAAAGATTCATAATTCTTTAAAGGTTTTTTATGAATCAAAATTATAATCATTTGTTGCAAGTAAAACAAAAACATTAGAAAAGAAAAAATCTTCTTGGGATGTCTAGGTTATCTTGAAACTACTGTATAAGAAAAATATGTAAATCTAAGTTTATCCTTATACTGTTACATCTCTTTAGGTAATGAAATTTATATTCGTTAGAATATAAATGTCGATTTCAATAGTTACACAGCTGTGTTATTGCTTGTAAATAATTCATAATAGGCGTAGCTACAATAAATTTAATTTTTGTAAAACACAAATATTTATAAAAATTAATTATTAATATTATTTTTCCATTAAAAATTTAAAAAATGGTATTACACAAGAAATTATTCTGGAGTATCCATCACTTGTGAATATGCTTGGTGCAATTAATATAATATATAACACAAACAAAATTTCTTATAAACAAAAAAAAGGGAATATACCGTACCTACTTTGTAATTAAATTTAAGTGAAATTTATTTCTTATTAAACAAATTTAAAATACTCGATATATATATTTTAAATGATTGTTGAGTTGATTATTAACTCAACTCAAAAATCATTTTGTCATGCTATTACATAATAAACACTATTTTCAAGAGTTTTGTGAATAAATTTATGACTTAAAAAAAGCTTTCTTTATTAAAAAATCAGCACATGAAATAAAGCGAGTAGTATTTCACTGTAACTTAGTTTAACGAAAAATTAGGTAGTACGTTCTACTATTCGAGTAAATAGAATCAGTCTTTTTATTCAATGTTTAATCATTATCAGGTTTAAAAATTATGTAAAATGTTTTGATACATTTATTACATCATTTAAAAAATCAAAAAGAGGCAAATACAATACATATATATTACTATAAAACTATCAATCAAAAGTTGTATTTTGATAGCAGCAAGTCTTAGAAACATTACTTCAGCAGAAATCTTTTTTAAAATTGATTTAAGAAACGTGTTAATATTTTATTTATTACTATATTAATGATATTTTTGATATATTTTTACTTATTTTTTTTGTGAGATGTTCCGTAATTTTTTTTAAAAATTTGACATGTAATATAAACACATCTTTTAATATATTATATATATATAAATATTAATGTATTTTTACTAATTTTAAAGAATATTTCAATAGTGAAGCAGAAATTTGTTTAAGACTAAAATAACAATTTTTGTAAAGTAAATTTTTGTAAAGTAAGTTGTATTTTTGTAAAGTAAGTATAAATACACTTTGACAAGTTCATTATTTAATTTTTTTGTAGTTTCGATAGTTATGTACTGTATTCTATTTTTTTAATTTATACCGTAACTTTATTTATATTAACTAATTTGTTAGCAAATTTGTATTAACTACATATATTCTTTTCTAAAGAAATGTCTCCCTTTTATTTTCATTACATATGTAATTTTTCAATTAA
The DNA here is from genome assembly GCF_047948215.1 of Lycorma delicatula. Lineage (NCBI taxonomy): Eukaryota > Metazoa > Arthropoda > Insecta > Hemiptera > Fulgoridae > Lycorma > Lycorma delicatula. The sequence goes on along the minus strand of NC_134455.1, from coordinate 277,732,609 downwards.
TTTAGCTATCGTTTTATTAAATTACTCAAAAATTCATTTACATTTTTAAACTCAGATCATTCCAGGATAAATGCTGTTAATCAATATCCAAATACAGAAGTAAACAACACTGGTAAAATCGGTTATTAGGTGAAATTTAAACAGTATATATCTTTCATTACATTTCAACCGGATGACTGAACCTGCGGCATCGAAAAATAAGATAGGATACCGTGTGGTGGGATTTTGTTAACATATGAAATTATTATGCAGCAGAAGTGTATACTTATATATACATACAGCAGAAATATCAATATTATGTATAATAATTAAATTGTTGTGTAAATAAAATGTGTTTAAGTAAAATGTAGTGGGTTTAGTATTTTTTATATAATGATGTAAGGCAGTAAAAAGTTGATATCATTCAACATACTGTTTTTTGTTTGTGTTTCTTTTTTTTTGAAATAAAATCTATATCTTTTCTAGTATTTTTTTTCGTATATAGAGATACTGAGTTGCAGTACAATACTGCATATTATATGTGCCAAAATTTTTCGTATCAATCCTAAGAAAAGCATGTAACAGATAATATTTAGCGGAAATATAGCGTTTCATGGTTACATAACTTTTGGCTCTCTTCCAGTTTCATCTTACATGTTCTACACTTGTTTTGAGGAATTTTGTTTAATAACAACATATATTAAATTGTGGCTTATTTTAAAAACTTTGTTTCATCGCGAGTTGCACAGATAGCAATAATGTAATGGATTTCTTAATTTCTTTCGAGTTATTGAATGATTTAACATTTTAGATTACAGCTTTAAAGAGAATATAAATTATTAATTTTTTTTAAAATTAAAACTCAATTAATAGTTTTTTATTTCAGGTAAATGTTATAAAGAAATCTAGATTATTTTAAATAATTCTAATGCAAAATAAATCCAACTTCTTATCTTCTAAGAAAAAGATAAAGAAATATTCTTTCTTCGCGAGGGAATTCTTCCCTAAATAAAAAATATATGATTAAATCAATGTTTATGTTAATTATGGGATTTCGATGCATAACTGTGATGAATTCTCTGATTATAATCGTTTATAATTACAAATTCTATGTATTAATTAAAAAATTTTGAAACAACAGAAAATGTTTCTGCACAAAACTATGCTATAATTAGTAAAATTGTTAAAAGTATTTTTCTTGCAGGAAATAACGTTTGGCGTAAGTATATTGTGTGTCTAAAAGTGTCTTTGCGTTCAATTTTTTTAAAGACTTCAGAAAATTGCAACTTTTAATATAATTATTAAATTATTTTAACGTAAGTACATGCTCGCGCCTACAAACACACACACACACACACACACACACACACACATACACAAGGGTAAATACACACTAATAACACATTTATATATTTGAGAAAAGGTATTTATCAGTGTTAATAAATATAATCTATACTCTAATATAAATATATATAATATACGATATATTAATGCGTAGTAAATGATTTCAAATGAATCATTATTCAGAAAAATAAGATTACCAATAAATAAATACTCTTCTAACAGAAAGAAATAATTAACCACATTTATAATTTTTAGCGTGATTCTTTAAAAAAAGATCCTTTTGAAAATAAAGTTAAATTGAATAACCCGTCTGTTAACTTAATTTCGATCTATTTAATAAATAATTTTTAATTTGAAAGAGAAATCTTATGAAATAAGCTAAACCGTTTTCAACGCATGCTTAGTGAAAGTATTATAGAACATACAAAAAAACATGATTTTTTTTTTAGTTGAATCCGTGTCCAATCTCGTTTAACTGATTACGATCTAGATGACTATAACAGTTCTTTCTTATGTTTTGTCTTAAAATAGTTTATTCTGTTAGGAAATTGATCTTATGTAAAGGAATAATAATTACATTTTTTTAGATATTTTTATTATTACAGACGATTAATTAAGTTGTACTGAAAAAGAAGACATATTAGTGTTTAATATTAATAATTACGTTATATTTTAACAAAAATTGATAAATTCTCCGTTCAATTACCGCATACAAAAAAATAAATGTTTGGCCTGTCTATATCTTATTATAGACAGTTTATATCTTATTATTATAGACTTGTTATTATATCTTTGTATCAGATCGTATTCTAACTTACAAAAAAATTCTGAATAGCGGAAATATAAAGAAAAATTTAAAAAAAAACTACGCTATAATTGCGATTATTATTTTATGTTGATTATTGAGTTTTTCATCTTAATATCATTTTAGGGGACCGACTTCAATATTGTTTTTAAGGTGTGTAAAACGATCGATTCATTCGTTTTATTCCTCCTCACATAGTAGTTATGTATAAATAGTTAAGTAGTGTTTATATTGGTCAAAATTACTACCATCAGAGTAGTTTATTTAAAAAATAATCTTCGAATTAAAGATTCATAAAAAGGTGTCTAACTCATCATCGTATATTGAAATATATACAGAAACCCAAAGAACAAATCAAAAGCTATAGCTATAAAATTTAACCAGATATCAGAAGTCGATTTTAGAATTATTAATCAAACCACTTCATCCTGATATAAATGAGATATATCGGTTATGTCTATCTTTGCAAACCTTTTCAATGTCATAATTGTAAAGGTTTGACTTCTAAGTTATATTATTTTTTAATTGGAATTAAAAGAAATTTTTAACTAACTTTTCCATTTCAAAATTAAAGTAAAATATTATGCACATACGATCAGGGGTTTATTCCTAAAGCAAGTTTTCCCTAAAAAAAATTCAAAACAATTTTAACTATCATTATTTTGTTTTATACGTGTAGTTTCATACTCGAAACCAATAAAATACTAAAACGCTGTGAACTCAAAATTTATTATATTTTTATTTTCTTGGTTGAATTATATATCTAATACTTAATATAATAGAGTATCATTACATTGTTTTATAGAATACATTACTTCGACTGGACGCCACAATTTTTACGAATGTGTAGGAATACATTAGTTGGTCAAATAAAATAAAGATATAGTATATTTCAATTATTATATAACCCTGAAGTTATATTGAATAAATGTTACTGACATTAAGTGTCAGGTGACAAATAACTACGTGGTTGGTGTTGACATTTACCGTATCTTGTGTTCTAAACATGATCTAATAAGGGTAAAGGATGGTGGTATTAACCTTCCTTTCCAAACTCACCCTTTTCATTCTATTTTTAATTCTTAATATGTTAATTTTTTTTGAATTCAGTTCATCTTTTTTTACTTTTCCTTAATCTCTTAATACTATTTGTCGATAAGAAAAAATAATTTTTTTTTGTGATTCATACGAATATGTCTTATGTAGTCAAAATTTAAATTTCTGAACCTACTTAGAAGAAGGTACGAGATTAGTGAACTTGGTTCGTGATAAAACTATGATTATGTTGGTTTGGTGACATACGTTTACTAGGTAAGGTTATCCTAGTCACGTTAGATCTATTCATTCCGATGGTTTGTTCTGAAAAGTCGTTTAAAAAAATTTATGTTTATCGATTGAATTTGTATCTAGCCTCATTGTAGATGTTAAAATAACACAGTTATTATTATTCGAATAATGATTTTTTTGTATTTGATACCATTAAAGAGTAAAAATTTGAATAAACGTTTAGGTAATGAATGATTTTGACTCCTTAAATGAGGAAATTATTAAAGAAAACTCAATAATAAAATCAAGCTTTAAAGGCAATTTAAGGTGTCATGTGTGCGACGATCTAGCCCTTCAGTTTTTGAATTTTAAAAATATTTATTAAAACATCGGTAAAGGATTTCAAGTAAAATTTTTACTTCCTAGTACGAAGTAAATGAAAGTATTGTGATCGCGAAAAATTTCGTTTTTTTTTAGATTTAACGGAATTATATAGTTTGACCATCCCTGAATCCATTTTGACTAGTACGTAATCCAATTCCATTTCGACATGACATCTGTACGTAAATATTTACGTAGGTATGTACGTATCTCGCATAACTCAAAAACGATTTGCCGCAGGATGTTGAAATTTTGGATTTAGGACTGGAGTAACATCTACGTTTGCACCTCTTCTTTTTATTGCAATCGAATCAATCAAAAGTGTCCAAAAAGCCCAAAATCCCAAACCATTTCGATTTTGGACTTTTTTTTAACTGCAGTAATAAGCCCTCGTTGAGAACTTATAAGTGGTACTTATTTTCATTCGTTCCAGAGTTATAGCCAAATAAAATTTTAATTAATGTTGTGCGAAGCCATTGTAACCGGGAATTTGGAATTTATGATATCCCCGGTTCGTTGTATATATAGGCGCTAAACCCGTTCAACGTGATTTAAAGAATTAACTAATCTTTTGAAGCACAGTCATGAAATATTCTTCTTGAAATTAAAATTTATAGCTGACTGACAATAAATAGTACCATTTAATTTGTAAATGCATAAATTCTTCATTATAATTTTTCAATTTACGAAAGTTCCGTTTCAAAGCACTTTATATATCCCTAAGGCCTACTCAGACAAGTTTTAAAATAGGGTTAATCTTTGTTTAAAGTAGAATTACTAAACAGACTCTACTTCAAATATTTTTCTTCACAGTTCTCTTGTAAGTTTGCTCTTTCCGCCAGTGTTTGATGATACTGAGTTTTATAAAAAGGATTGAAAAGCTAAACAGCTATTGAGATTATTTACCTTTATTCCGCAAAAAGGTAGTACAAATTTTTACTTAATATTTTAATGCGATTAAACTAAATTAAAGTTCTAATAGTTGGACCACATTAGTTAGATGTAAGCTCTTAATTTACTATTGTTTATGTTACATATGTTTCTGTAAAAATTTTTTTTCCAGTTCACTGAATTAGAATGGTAAACATCAAGACATAAAAATAAAATGCGAAAAGTAAAATGCGTTTACTTTTTTGACTGATTTATCAAGTTGAAGTAAAATGTAACCAAAAATAATATTAATAAAAAAAAAAATAATAAAACAACAAATTTTATTGGCAATTCAAACCATCTTCAATGATGATGATGATGATAAAATCATATACAGCTGTCTGATAGATTTAAATAAAAAATATTTATATATATTTTTGTCATTTTATCTCCCATAACTGATATTAATAATTTTCTAATTTTAACGTAACTGTTATATCATTTGTGGGTTTGTCTTCACTAATAAAAAAATCCATATAGTTTTAGATTACTTGTTAACTATAACCGAAGTTAACTAATTATTAAAAATGTAAAATAATAAATCGCAGAAAATAATTAAAATTAATTTTTAAATATAAAATTATATACTTAATATTTAAAAATTTCTTCAATATTTAATTAAATATGAGTAAAATATTTCATTTTACTCATACTTAAGGAACTCTTAAGAGATTTGAACTTATAATGAATTTTTAAGAACGACTGAACTAAACCTACATTGTTGATGCATTATGTAAATGAATTTCAGACACATCTCCAGGTATTTAGTATTAGTTCTGATATGAAACGAGAAGACTTCTGTTGCACTTTAGAGCAAGTAATTGTAAATGTGCTGCTATTTATAAAAAAAAAACAAATAAAACTTTAAAATTCAAGTTAAATCATGAAACAATATTAATTTAAGAAATGAAAAAATATAAAAAATATTAATGACTTATTGTATTTATTTATACATTAATAATACATATGTATTATTCAAAATACAAAAGATAATACAATTGGTGTTGTAGTAACAAATAAAATAATGCATATTCATGTATTTTTTTATTTAAAAAATTCGAACTGGAATTTTTAAGATAAATTCATCTAAGTGATCATCACAAATTAATTTTTTTTTCATTTGGGAACGGTTTTTTTAAACTATTCTATTATATTTTTAAATACTTATATTCGATACTGAATATTACTGGGCAAGCCTTATATTTTTTGTTATAATAAAGTGATTCATGAAAATTTAATTAAATTATAAATCGTATTTATTTAGCGAATTTGCAAACTAATTCAGTACATAACGACCTAAGCAGATCGTTATATTTCTTTTTATCAATATTTATTCCACTAAATGGTATGGAAACAAAGTATTCTTGTTAAAATATCTGGGTTTGAATATCTCATTAAAGAAAAAGTAAAGTTTCTTAATTTATTAGTAGAAAATAATTATCTTGAATAAGGACATTTATTTACAGTATAAAATAGAAATAACATAAAAATTGTAGTTTTTATGTTTGAAAAATAGCAAGATAAATAATACAAATATAAATTGCTAAAAATAAATAGATAAATAAAAATGGGTTTCTTTGTTTTATCCAAATTTATGCAATCTTTAGCAGTAGTATTTAAGGGAATTACATTCACTTTTATTGTTTAAAAATTTTGTCAAATAGTGTCATTTCATGGAATTTTTGATAAACAACTAAACTATGACAATTCAAAATTTATTTTTTTATGTTAAATAATCATTGTAACTACAGTATAATTTACAACATATAAAAATGTAATAATAATTTTAATTTATAAATTATTCTGATAAAAACAATGTAGAGAAATAGATGCACGAAATTCATTACAAATATCTAACGGGTAAAATTCATAATATTCATACGCCTAATTAATTAATAATTTGTATAATATGTTTTAAAATTATGTAATTCCCTGGTAAAGTTACGTATAGGTGTAAGATATAAAATATCACTTTCTTTTCTAAACGGATCTTTCTGATCAGTAAATTTTTTTGTATCTATTATATTTATTATTATATTATTATTATTATTATATATTATAGCTTGCTTTTCATGGAATACGCCATTTTATCTTTGGTATTACATCCATTGAGATCCTACCTTTTTTTTTTTTAAAAGCATTGTGTGGTAAAGATAGTTTACAAGGAATACATTGTTTAAAAATCATTTTCAAGAAATACTGTGTACTAGATATCAGAGATTTAGAGTTTATGAATAACAAAAAAATAATAAAAATTTAAAGATAAATAAAATCAATTGCCAAAAATAAATAAATAAAAATGTCGTTCTTTGTTTTATGCCTACATCTGCAACGAACCGGGGATATCAACAATCCCAAATTCCCTGCTACAATGATAAGGCAAATTATTTAAGCTTCAATTAAGTAATCATTTAAATTAGGCAGTTACAGTTAATAATATTCTATTTTTAATACTTCAGGTATAATCATTTCTTGAAATTTAGTTTATAACAGTTCACATTAGTGTATTACAAAATGAAGTTCATTTCTTTAATCTATAGATTTATAATTAAAAATTCTATTCATGGAGACGTAATAATACCAAATCGATTTTTTATTTATCAGCCGTTAGTATTATAATGTAGATTGAATTATTTCTTGAAAAATTTATTTTTTTATTAAAACAACTGATTTTTTATTAATATATTAATTTTGATTTGCAAAGAAAAAAATTTAATTCTGTAATTGGTTCAGTTAGATTTAATTTAGCTCATATATTTACAAATTCTCAAAGAAATACAGTATACAAAATGTGCTTAATATTAAGATCTAATAACGAAATATGTTTATTAAACATCGTAAAATAAGAATCTCAAAGGGGAATTGATACGGGATACTAGATATCAGAATTGATACTAGATATCAAGGTGTAGGCAATAGAAAACATGATTTAGAAATAAGCACTGATAAGGTAAAAATTTAGAATCCAATTTTTGTAGTGTGTAAAACTAATCATAAGATTTGAAGAGTAACACAATTCAACTGTACTGAAATATAGGTGGTCATTTAAAGGACTGAGGAATAAGTAAACAAAGACTGACTTAAGGGGATAGTAAAAATAATTTTAGTGTTTTAGAAAACTTGTTCCAACTAATCTATTCATTAGGGCTTAGAAATAATCCCAAAAGTGTATGATCTAAAAATTCAGGAGATAAGTAATTAAACTAAAGTAAAAGTTACTTTGAAAACCTGGGTAACTGGAACTGTAATCAAACTTAGAGGTTGACTTATAAAAAAAAAAGTAAAACTTAATGAGTTAAAGTAGAAAGAAATATTTAATGTGCCACGTAGGAAAAAAAATTACAAAATGCCTATGCGTATACAATATTTTACACAATATATAATTCAAATGGTTTTATGATGCAACATTTGGCAGCTGCTATTTAAGTTAGTTGGCGTGTCGTTGATTAGTAACTTACTTCTCTAAACCTGGTTACAACCAACCCGATCTTGTGAGGAATTGGAGAAAGATGAATACATAAAGGTTAAAGAAAGTTCTTAAACAATTCAATAAAACAGTTCTTTGAAAAGATACCTTTGTCTCTTATCATGGATTGTATGTGAACATCCTTTTATTATTATCCCTTAGTTTCCCTTATTGCTAACTTTCATTCGCAGTGATATTCTCTTGATTGAGTATAAATAATTGCTATGTCCGTTTTACTGTTGTAAGACAAAATAAGACCAAACCAGAGAAGGATCTCTGCTAGGATGCATAAATGGGGATTGAAGGACACTGCTCATTGTCTATGTGGTGACCATCAACAGACAATTTTATTTATTATAGAATAATGTCTATTTTAAATGCCAATTGGCTTAAACCTAAAAGATATTCTAATTCTAAAAGACGAAGCTAAACACTGGCATATAAATTGGATCATTAGCGTGTAATATTACAATAATATAAGACGATACAAACGATAAGAAGAAGAATATTTTTTTTAATTTTTAACATAACGGGAAGGATTTTTTTGTGAAAATTAAAACAAAAGTAGCTATGAAGATAGTTTCTAATTTTATATTACTTAATATTTTTTATTTGAAAATTTATAAAATCTTGTGGTAAACATAGAGAAGGGAAGAAACAATTTCCAAAAAGTATATTATATAATATTATGGCAAAGTCATGTTCATTGCTTCTGCAGTTTTAAATGTTTTGCTTAAATCTATCTTGAGCAACTAAATTAGATGTTTTAGAAATGTATTCGTTTTAACATTGCCCACGGATATAAATTTTAAGTTAAAGCCAAAATATTTAAAAAATGGGAAACTAAAAAATCTCAAAAACATTTTATTAAAGTCATATAATTTTTGTTAATTGAGAAGTTGGTATTTTAGGAAGTCTGGAGATTGAAAGAACGCTCATTTCTGTAACACCATTCTTTCATGCTATCACAAACGGAAAAAGTAAATTACTGGTTTATTTTTTTATCATATTAAGTGTTGTTAATTTATTCATTTAAAGATTTGATCTAAAGACGGCTTGAGAAAAATGAAGATCTGAAATATCTCGTTACAATTATACTTCCCCTTACGTCAGAACTTGCTTTGAAAATGAACAGTTCGTAAATCCCAAATTTCATATTTTTAATTAAATTTCCGTAAGAGCTGACTGCATAAGTATGAAAGTCTTGTTACCCTTTAACTCTATAGTATTTTTCCATGAAGGTATTTACTTTACTTGAAAACTTGGAAGAGCTTTTTTTTTTAAAGATATATTTAGATTAAATATCGATATAAATATCGTATTTCATTTTCCTATACAGTGAATACGAAAATAAGAGTCTAAAAGAAAAAGGAAGTGTGACCCATTTAAAAAGCATTAAGGTTTTCTCTTATTCCGAAAGGTAGAATGCATTTTAAGAGGAAACGGTATATCACAATATGATTAGTAATAATATTCTTTATCTTTCTCTTAGAAAGAATATTAATTAAGAAGAATTACGTGAAAAAAATAATCTCGAGCTCAGCAATGTCACTAAGTTTCTCAGTAGTCTTCAAAAGCGCTGGTTTAAAGAAATGTATTTTTGTAATAATTAAATCTGTTACTGGTTTCCTCAGATTCCTTAGCTGGTTTTGATAAAAGCAAGTTTAGAAAATAGCAATATTTTTATTCTTATTATTTTAAATAGGATCCGGGATATCAAGAGTATCTAGAGTTTTAGAAGAACCGGAAAATTCTATGACAATATTTACCTTTTCAGTAGTGGAAGTTCATTTAAACAATATTTAAAATGTCATAATACTACTGACTGGATGCTGCTGAATCCGGTAGATAGAATTCAAAATATAATTGAAATTAAGTTCAATCATTAAAATATTATATAGTTCTACTTATAAATATCCAATAGGGGTTGAGGATGGGAAAAATTTCAAATCCTTTTAAAATCATGTTATTAACCATTGCTGGACCTGAACAATTATTCCACCTTGTTTTGTGAATTGTGTAATGTGGGAGATATACAGATCGTTAATTAATATAGCAACTCATAAATTAAACTTTAACAGTTAAACATAGAAAAAGATAATTTAATAAATTTTTCTATTTTAAAAATATCACGTGGCTGTGGAAAAGTCCATCACCAGGGGAAGCCCGCAGGGTTCTTTTATCGGTCTCCTGCTGTGGAACTTAGTATTTGACGGATTTCTGAGACTGAAATTCCTAGAAGGGGTCACAGCCCAGGCTTTCGCCTATGACTGTCTCCATTTAGTTCGTGGTAATTCACGACCGCAGCTAGAAGAAAGGCGCAGGCGGCTTTGTCAACTGCGGAGGGCTGGATGGAACCTTCCATGACCGAAGATTCCCTACTAACGTACCCTAAGACTAAACGATGTTCTCGCTGTCTTCCACCTAACGCACTAAGTTGGGCAATCCTACGAACATGACAACTGCCTGCAGCGAGACGGGTAGCCGGAGACTATAATATTTTCCTGACACACTATGCACCTCTTCGCCGCTGCTGGATCGATTAAGTGTAATACTTCCAACGTACGGAAAAAAATTTAGAGTGCCCAGCGCAGAGCCTTAATTGTATGCACTGATGTTTTTAAAACAATTTCCTACGAAGCTACCATTGTAATGGGAAAGGCTCTCCCAATCGATTTAGTGGTGAAAGTTCGGGCAGCAATGTGGAGATTGCGAAGAGCCCGGGAGGTCGACGTATTTGGGGTGCGATTTCGAACCGGGCATATACCGGAGCGGAACTGTGATTGCAATGCACCGGTTCTAAATTTCGAACAGTTTCCCACCTTTCGCCTGCAGAGGAGGCTTTGTAGCCTCGCAATGGAAGCATGGCAGCAAGAATGGAACGCCACAACTAATGGTACATCCTTGTATATATTTATACACAACTTGGAGGGATGGTACGCTTCTAGTTCGTTTTTAAGGTCAACGGGAGCCCATGCGCTGTCCAACCACGCGAACTTGAGCTAATATTTGTTTCGAATCCTCCTGGCAGCTAACACATGATATTTGATTGCCCAGCTGTTGGGGGGCCAGAACTCAGGACTTCCTGGAACTTAGATGTCAAGGGAAAAATTGGCCACTCATAAGCGGCAAGTCAACATGACGGACATGATATTGTCTGACCGTGTGGTGTTCTTTGATGTCGTTGCTTTGCTCAATCGGTATCAGTAGTTTAGTTTATGGAAAAGATTCTCACCGCGTTGCTGTAGGAAACTACCCGAGAGTTAATGTTAAATACCAGCCAATTAAGGCT